>NC_056733.1:918151432-918282835 GCF_019279795.1 Protopterus annectens
CACTTATCATAAAAGTAGATGTTTGAGTGTATTCACTGTTGCAGTCATCACATTTGGGTTATCTGCTTGCAGTAGCCATCAGTCGGCCTGATTATCAAAGTCTTGGGTCTTGCGTCGGTTGCTGACTTATCTTCCGTGATGTCAGGTAGACGGGGTATAAAACATGCAGCCAACACCATTGCATAGTTTTTCTTGCTCCAGATGTCAGGTGCCCCCCTTAATGGGAAGCAATTAAATATATATATATATATATATATATATATATATATATATATATATATATATATATAATATACACACACACACACACACACAAGGTAAATACACCAAAAAGCTTTTAAGTATAGTAGAGGAGAATAGAGGTATAGCCAAAAGAAGTCAGGGGGCTGGAGGGAGGGTAACCAGGACTGCAACAGTGAATACACTCGAACATCATCTACATTTATGGTAAGTGTACACAACTGTACTATGTTCTCCATGTTTCACTGTTGCAGTCATCACATTTGGGTAGATTCCCAAAGCTAAGGATGGGAGGAGGAATTTAGATAGCATTAGGACCAGCTATAAGGCCCTGCAAGACTGCAGTGGCAAAACCAGCTCTGGATTTAGAGAAAACTGTCAAATGGTAATGCTTGGTGAAAGTCTGTACAGAACTCCAGGTAGCAGCTTCTAGGATGTCTCTGGTAGGGACACCTCTGAGAAAGGCTGTAGAGGTAGATGCAGCCCTGGTTGAATGGGGTCTAATCCCCTGTGGGATAGGTTTTCCATAGTGCTTATGGCAGTAATGAATACAATGGCCTATCCATTTAGAAATGGTTTGCTTTGAAATAGCCTTCCCCTCTGCCCCTGCAGCAAATGCCACCAGCAGTTGTTCAGATTTCCTTTGAGGTTTAGTCCTGTCCAAATAAACTCTTAAGTTGTCTGTGCAAATCTAAGGAGTGCAGTATCAGTTCCCCTTTGTTCTGTGGATTAGGAAAGAAAGTTGACAAATGAATGGACTGATTTAAGAGCCACACTGGATACCACCTTGGACATGAAAGGGGGATTGGTCCTGAGGGACACCCTGTCCGTATGAAAGATGATGAAAGGCTCCATTGCCATAAGGGCCTGTAATTCAGATACCCTTCTTGCTGAAGTGATTGCTAAAAGGAAAGCTGTTTTCCAAGAAAGGAATTCTAACTCTGCAGTTGCAGCTGGCTCAAAAAAAGGAAGAGTGAGTTTTTCCAATACAAAATTAAGGTCACAGGCTGGAGTTGGGGCTCTCCCCTGTGAGGAACTCCTTGAGCAGTGGGTGAGAAAAGAGGGGTAGTTCTGTGCTGTAATGAGCTGAAATGGCTGAGGCATGAATTTTGATGGAGGAAAAGGAAAGGCCCTTGTGAAGCATCTCAGTTAAGTATTGAAGAATCTGAGGTAAATTGGGCGCTGCTGTGGCCATCCCTTGAGTTTCATTCCAGGCACAGAATATTTTCCATTTTTCAGCATAAGATTTTCTAGTACTAGGCCTCCTTGCCTCCAAAATGACATCCAACACTTGTTTACTGAGTGATGGTAACGGAGAGATTAGGTAATTAGCCAGGCTGCCAGGTTCAGGGTTTGAAGCTGGGGGTGCAGAATCTGGCTCTCCTGCTGAGACAGCAGGGTAGGGGTCTGAGGTAGGTGCCATGGGGCCAACTGTGACACACTGCACAAGAGGGGGGTACCAGTGTTGATGTGGCCAGTCTGGTGCAATCAATAGCATCCTTGGTTTGTCCTGTTTGATCTTTAGTAGTACTTTGGAGAGGAGAGGCAGAGGAGGAAAGGCATAAACTGATAGATTTTTCCAGCTGAAGGACAGAGCATCTACTTTCCAAGCTTGTTTGTGGGGAGTCCTTGTGCAGAATTTGTCCATTTGGTAGTTCTATGGGGAGGCAAACAGGCCTATATCTGGGATCCCCCATTTGTTGATCAACATGTTGAAAATCTTTGGTTCCAGTTTACACTTGTGCGGGTCCATGAGATTTCTGCTTAGTTCATCTGCCACTCTGTTTAGTTTTCCTGGCAGGAATTGAGCCTGTAGATGCACTTGGTAGCTCAAGGCTGTGTTCCACAGAGCCATGGCTATTCTGCAGAGGGGGTAAGAATGGGTACCCCCCTTCTTGTTTATGTACCACATAACAGTGGTGTTGTCCGTCTTTACCATTAATTGTCCTGGAAGAATGTGGTCCTTGAAGGTTGTCAGAACATTCTGTACAGCTAACATTTCTTTTTGATTGATATGCAGGTGCATTTGATTTGGGTTCCATTTGCCCTGAATGCATTTCCCTGCCAGGTGAGCCCCCCATGCATAGTCTGATGCGTCTGTTGTTACGGTTTCGGTGGTAGGGGGTAGAGTGAATGGTAGTCCTTTGCTTTGGTGGCAAGCCTCTGCCCACCAAAGGAATTCTAACTGTAGGCAAGGTATGATAGGAATCATTTTTTCTCAATCCTGAGAATGTTGACACCATAGGCTTTTTAGATACCATTGTAGTTTCCTCATATGCAGTCTTTCATATGGAATTATTAGAATGCAAGAGGCCATGAATCCTAAGGCTTGCAGTATTTGCCTTGCAAATAGCAGGGCTTTTGTGGCCACTAGTTTGAAGTAAGTTGTCAAATGAATTTGTTTCTCTGGTGTGAGGAAAGCCATCTGGGAAGTTGTGTTCAAGGTTGCTCCCAGGAATATAATTTGTTGACAGGGTACCAGATGTGATTTATTTTCGTTTATGACCCTAGACAAGTTAACTCCTTTTGTACAAATGCCAGATGATTCAGAATTATGTCCTGGCTTTCTGCCTAAATTAGACAATCGTCCAGGTATGAGTATATTTGAATATTTCTTTACCTGCAAAATGCAATGACTAGAGCTAGGCACTTTGTGAATACCCTGGGTGCAATAGATAAGCCAAAGGACAGTGCAGAGAACTGATAATGCATAGATCCTTCCCTGAAACGTAGATATTTCCTGCATGATTCCCTGATGGGGATGTGCACATAAGCTTCTTTTAAGTCTAGGGCATGCAGTCTGCTTTGAAGCATAGGTATCTTCTGCAAGATTCCCTGATTGGGATGTGCAGGTAGGCTTCCTTTAAATCCAGTGTTGCCAAACAGGCATATTTGCCTGTCATGGGAAGCAACTGGTGAAGAGTTACCATCTTGAATTTTGGAATCACCAAAAAGGTGTTTAGGATAGACAGGTCCAGGATAGGACACCATGAGTTGTATTTTCTGTGTACCAGGAAAAGTCTTGACTAGAAACCTTGTCCCTTTTCCTCTTCTGGTACAGTCTGAATACCCTGTAATCTTGAGAGAGAGAGAGTACTTGCTTTTGAGCCTCTGCCCACTGATTTGGGGGTATATCTGGCCAACCGTTTGGGGTTGGTAACGTGTGGAAGTGAAATCTGTATCCTTGGGAAACTATGTTTAAAACCCATTTGTCCTGGGTAATGAGTTCCCAGTTTTTTGCCTGCAGAGCAATCCTTCCCCCTAAAGGAGCAGTCAGTTGAGAAGTGCTTGGACGTTTTAAAGTTAAGTCATTGAGACAGCTTACCATAGGGGGGAGTCTTACTACTCCCTGATTTGGAAGTGGGAGCCCCCCACTGCTTAGTCCTGTGCATACCCTGGGACTGAAGCCTGGGTGTTCTGCTGGTTCTGGGTTTGAACTGAAAAAGCCTGGAAGAGGCGGGAAAGGACCAATTTTTTGAGGGCCAATGCCTACTAAATCTAGAAGGCTGCACTTGTAAGAAATCTTTTAACAGTTTGCATAGATTTAGCTTTTTCCTCCATCTTTTTAAGAACAACTTCTGCTTTGTCATCAAACAGGCGGTCCTGATTTAAGGGAGGATCCAGCAATGTAGTTTTAACATGATCTGGCAACGATTGCTCATTAAGCCAAGCATGCCTTCTAAGTACAGACCCGGTGACAGCAGCCCTGCAAGATGCCTCTAGTGAATCAAAACCACATTGCAAAGTATGTTTTCTAACCTGTTCAGCAGAATGCATTAAATCCTGTAAATCCTTATTTTCAGCGCAATCAGGAATCAACATAATTTTCTGTTTAAGCAATCCAATAAAATGCTGCTGATACTTTAACATATGAAACTGGCAATTTAAGGCCCTGATGGCCAAGGTTGCAGAGGTGTATACCTTCTTACCCCATCTATTCAGGGCCCTGGAATCTCTATCAGAGGGGGTAGGATTTTTGGCAGTAGTAGCTTTAATGCCCTTGGGTCCCTGTGAAATGATGTCAGGATCCGCAGTAGGATTTTTAAAAAGGAACTTGTGAGAATCAGGAACCCTATAATATCTATCAAGTTTTCTGGGAGCAGGAGGTAGAGTCAGGGGCCAAGCTAGATTCCAAAAAGGCATCATCAACAATGTCCAGCACAGGAGGGGGATAGCTAAAGGCCTGTGCTGGGGCAGGAGTAAAAAATCCCTAAGCCTCTTTTTAGAATCAGAGTAATCCTGGCTTTCCCAGTGAAAATGCTCTCTAAGAGTATGCAAGGTTTCACCAAAAGAAAAATCCTCTGAGGGAGAAGCAGAGGGAATAGAGTCCTCTGCATCAGAATCCTCGTAGGTAGATAAGGGTAAATCCTGGTCATCAGAGGAGCCAGAAATTTCAGAATGCTAGTCTGAAGTATCATAAGCAAATTCGGTCCTAGGTCCCTTAGAGGGGGAAGGTTGGCTTCCCCTGATTAAAGTAATAAGGTCTTCAGCCATGCTTATCATTTGTTTTTTAGGCATAGAGGCCTGACCATGCGGTCTGGGTGTTTGTTTCCAAGGCATGGTTCGAGTTTTAGGCCTAGAAGAAGAAGATGGCGTCAGTTTAATATGCAAGTCAGTAGGCCTGAATACACCCTCAGAAGCTGGTTCCTGCATAGCGGTTCCGGACCCATCCAAGGTAGAGACATCCGCAGGTTCCACAGTTGAAGCATCTTGCTGCATACCAGACTCCGAATGGATCTCGGTAGAGGCCTGCGAATCTGAAGTAGCTGGTATCAGGGGCTGCGAAAGTGCCTCACTGAGTACCGGTGAACTGGCAACTAGCTTAGGAGAAGCGTCATAGGCAGCTTTGGACCTAGGCGGCCTGTCTCTGTCTTTATCTTTGCGTTTTTTCAGAATGTCGGTAGTCAGGGGGTTTTCCAAAGACATATCTGGATAATTGAACAGAGTACCAAAATATTTAGAAGCGAAAATATACCGACAACGAAAAGTTCATGGTTTAAATAAGGCACAAAAATGACCGCAAGGTACGTCATGGTCAGGGACTAGGCAAGGAATACAGTACGAATGAAAATCTTTGAGGTATTTGCTTTCCACAAGAAATACAATTATTGACTTTTACTGACTTCGGTTTACAGCAAGAAAATGTTTCCCCAGCGGGGTACTTGGTTTTAGTTGAAGACCGGTTCTGAAACTCGAAAACGAAAATTTCAGGAGTCGGCCTACCGGCACTTGCGAACTGCTTCTGCTTCGGGCATTGCATGGCAAGAAAGTGATGTAATGGCATCGGCTGCATGCTTTATACCCCTGACTACCTGACGTCACAGAAGATGAGACAGCAATCAAAGCAGGACCCAAGACTTTGATAATCAGGCCGACTGAGTGCTACTGCAAGCAGATAACCCAAATGTGATGACTGCAACAGTGAAACACGAAGAACATCAGTGGACCACCTAGGCTACAGTCTCAAGGTACTCACAGGCCTAAGCATTGGGGGGCTCCCACTTCCAAAGCTGGAAGTAGTAAGACACCCTCCTGTGGAAAAATGTCACAATGACCTAAACTTAAACCTTCTAAGCCCTGCTCAACTGCCTGCTCCCTTAGGGGGAAAGATCGCCCTGCATGCAAAAAAACTAGGAACTCATTACCCAGGACAAATGGGTTTTAAATATAGTTTTCCAAGGATACAGATTCCACTTCCACACCTTACCAACCCCAAACGGTTGGCCAGACCTACCCCCAAATCAGTGGGCAGAGGCTCAACAGCAGGTTCTCTCTCTTCTAAGTCCCAGCAGATGAAAGTGGACAAGGCTTTTACTCTAGACTTTTCCTGGTACCCAGAAAAGACAGCTCCTGTCTTCCTATCCTGGACCTCTCTATTCTAAACACCTTTTTGGTAATCCCTAAATTCAAAATGCTAACACTTCAACAGCTGCTTCCTATGCTAGGCAAACATGCCTGGTTGGCAACCTTAGACTTAAATGAAGCTTACCTACACATTTCAATAAGGGAATATTGCAGGAAATACCTACGCTTCAGAGCAGGCTACATGCACTATCAGTTCTCTGCACTTCACTTTGGCTTATCTACTGCGCCCAAGGTATTTACAAAGTGTCTAGCTCCAGTCATTGCATTTTGCAGGCAAAGAAATATTCAGATATACCCATACCTGCAGGATTGTCTAATTCAGGCAGAAAGCCAGGACTTGCTACTAAAACATCTGGCATTTGTAAAGAAACTTCTAACCTCACTGGGGTACAGCATAAACAAAAAGAAATCTCATCTAGTACCCTGCCAACAAATTGTATTCCTGGGAGCAAGCTTGAACACAACTTCCCAGATGGCTTACCTCATGCCAGAGAAACAAGTTTGAAAACTTACTTCAAACTACTGGCCACAAAGACCTAGCTATCTGCAAGGAAAATCCTGCAAGCCCTGGGATTCATGGCCTCTTGCATTCTACTAATTCCATATGCAAAACTGCATATGAGGAAACTACAGTGGTATCTAAAAAGCCTATGGTATCAACATTCTCAGGACCTGGAATCAATGATTCCTATCATTCCTTGTATAATGACAGAGTTCCTTTGGTGGGCAAAGGCCTGCTACCACAACAAGGGACTGCCATTCACTCTACCTCCTGCCGCCCAAACCCTAACAGACGCATCAGACTATGCATGGGGGGCTCACGTGGCAGGGGGGTGCATTCAGGGCAAATGGAACCAGAGTCAGATGCACCTGCATATCAGTCAAAAAGAAATGTTAGCTGTACAGAATTCCCTGACAGCCTTCAAGGACCACATTCTTCTAGGACAATTATTGGTAAAGACAGACACCACCACTGTGATGTACATAAACAAGCAGGGGGGAAACCCACTCGTACCATCTCTGCAGTCTAGTCATGGCTGTGTGGAACACAACCTTGAACTACCAAGTGCACCTACAAGCTCAGTTCCTGCCAGGCAATCTAAATTCACTGGCAGACGACCTAAGCAGAAATCTCATGGACCCACACGAGTGGAAACTGGAACCAAAAATGTTTAACCTTTTGAGAAACAAATGGGGGAATACAGAGATAGACCTGTTTGCCTCCCCTCAGAACTACCAGTTGGACAAATTCTGCACAAGGATTTCCCACAGTCAAGCTTGGAAAGTGGATGCCCTGTCCTTCACCTGGGAAAGCCTCTCAGTTTATGCCATTCCCCCTGTGCCTCTCCTCTCGAAGGTTCTGCTAAAGATCAAACAGGACAAACCAAGGACAATACTGATTGCACCAGAGTGGTCACACCAACACTGTTACCCCCTCTTGCACAATATGCCACTGCTGGAACCATGGCACCTGCCTCAGACCTCCTTCCCTGCTGTCCCAGCAGGAGGGCCAGATTCTTCACCCTCAACTTCACACCTTGAACCTTGCAGCCTGACTAATTCCTTGAGCAATAACATCCCCCAGTAAGCAGGTGTTAGATGTCATTCTGGAGGCAAGGAGACCTAGTACTAGAACATCCTATGCGGAAAAGTGAAAAAGATACTGTTCCTGGAGCCAGACTCAGGGGATGGGCACAATGGTGCCCAGCTTACTACATATTCTTCAGTACTTAACAGAGATGCTCTACAAGGGCCTTTCCTTCTCGTCAATTAAAAGTCATGCCTCTGCCATTTCAGCTCATAATACTGAACCACCCCTCTTCTCTCTCACCCTGCTAAAGCAATTCCTCAGAGGGGCCAAAAATTTAAGACCACCCAGGAGAGCCCCTACTCCAGCCTGGGACCTTAACTTTGTATTGGAAAAGCTCACTCTTCCTCCTTTTGAGCCAGCTGCAACTGCAGAGTTGAAATTCCTTTCTCAGAAAACAGCCTTCCTTCTAGCCATCACTTCAGCAAGAAGAGTATCTGAATTACAGGCCCTCATGGCAGTGGAGCCATTCATCATCTTCCATGCAGACAGGGTGTCCCTCAGGACCAATCCTTTTTTTATGCCCAAGGTGGTGTCTAGTGTGGCCCTTGATCAGTTCATTAATTTGCCTACTTTTTCCCAAATACACAAAACTAAGGAGAACGAATACTGCATTGTTTGGCCGTGCACAGGCAACTTAGATTTTATTTGGACAGGACTAAGCCTCTCAGAAAATCTGAACAGCTGCTAGTGGCTTTGCTGCAGGGGTAGAGGTGAAGGCCATTTCAAAGCAAATAATTTCTAAGTGGATAGTCCATTGCATTAATTTCTGCTATAAGCACCATAGAAAACCTACCCCATAGGGGATAAGATCAGATTCCACCAGGGCTGCATCTACCTCTACAGCCTTTCTCAGAGGTGTCCCTACCAGGGACATATACTAGAAGATGCTACCTGGAGCTCTGTACATACCTTCACCAAGCATTACCACATGCCTATTTTTTTCTAAATCCAGAGCTGGTTTTGTCACTGCAGTTTTGCAGGGCTTAATAGCTGGTCCTAATGCTCTCTAACTTCCTCCTCCCTTCCTTAGCTTTGGGAATCAACCCAAATGTAATGACTGCAACAGTGAAACACGAAGAACATAGTACAGTTGTGTATAATTACCATAAATGTAGATGTTTGAGGGTATTCACTGTTGCAGTCCTGTTTACCCTCCCTCCAGCCCCCTGACTTTTCTTGACTATACCTTTCGTCTTGTTTAGTGTATTTCTGCTTTCTGGTGTATTTGCTTTTTGTTGGAGATGTAACCTAACATATAATTGCTTTCCATTATGGGGACACCTGACATCTGGGGCAAGAAAAACTGATGTAATGGTGTCAGCTGCATGTTTTATACCCCTGACTACCTGACGTCATGGAAGAAGAGACAGCATGTGACGCAGGAAGCCAAGACTTTGATATTCAGGCCGGCTGAGGGCTACCTGCAGGCAGATAACCCAAATGTAATGACTGCAACAGTGAATACACTTGAACATCTACATTTATGGTAAGTGTACACAACTGTACTGTCTGATGACAAATTATTCTGAAATTACCTGCCTCTCTTGCTAAGACTTTGCTTACAGGCCTGATGCAAGATCTTCAGAACATGTCTTCCTTGTTAGTACCTTGTGTAGGTGTCTGATACAGGGGGCTAGATTCAATAAAGCCTACACTATGTGTACACAATATGTATTCAGTAAAATTCTAATCATATTTTTTGTGCTTTCTAGTCACGCAGAAAGATTGCACTAAATGTACATGTCGACTATACTTTGTGGTAACCTTTATGAATCCCTGTCAATATTTAAAGCTGTAGGAATAAATTAGGAGGAAGAAGGTGTGAGTTATGCCTGTGTTGTCTGTTCAGTAAGAACAGTGTACACTTAGTGTAGGCTTTATTGAATCTCGCCCAGGGTCTTTAGAGACTGTCTCGCTTGCTAGTACCTTGTTCAGGGGTCTGGTGCAGAATCTTTGGTGCCATTTCTCTTGCTTGTTGCTTATATTGAGGAAATCTCTGCCCTTAAATATTTTAGTTCTGCTTAGGGAGAAATGCTCTGTGGTCCCAGTCTTGGGTGTGTCTTCAGTATGGTCCCAACACTTTTTTTGGGACTGATTCAGCAACAAGTTGTTTGGTATAATGTTGGGCATTTACTGTGCCATGGCACTGACCTTTTTTCCTTCATTGTCAACCACATTGGCACCAAGATTTTTTGGATCTGTCCTTTCCTTTCCACCCAACCCCTTCAGCACTGGATTGTCTGTTTTGGTTACAGCTGTGCTGATTCCTTCTTTTTCAACCCAAGTTTGCCTCATGATTTCAGACTGCCTGTTTTACTGTGCACCCTTATAGCCTTCTGAAGCAGTTATTTTTATTTTTTTTTAATTTTATTTACATTTGTTAACCAGACTAGTCCAACTGGATATATTTCCATTTTCAGCAGAGGCCCGGGGAGAAAAGCTCCAGTAGTAACAAATAGAAATTGAAATTAAAAAATTAAAAATCAGTCATATGTTTTAGGTACCTTGTGATGATTTTATTATTAAAGTTGAATTGTGTATAATCTCCAAAGGAGGAAGATCATCGATTAACGTGTTGTAGGTATTGTAAAATAACCGCGTCTAAAGTATAGCTCACTGTATACCCTTACGACCAGCAAACAAAACATTAGATGTCATTTTGTGCACCTGATTACAGGTGAATGCACAAGCCTTGGAAATAGTACAGTGTACGTTGTTATAGCCATTAAAGCTGCAGGGTCATGTCCTACCTAGCATCTCAAAAGGGTATAACTCTGTCTTTGCAAATGTGTATAGCCTGGGATTCAGCAGACTAATATTTTTTCTGGACATGTGTTAGCTGTGAAAAGAGTAAACTCATATCTTACCTTATGACCTGGACAGCATTAGTTAGCCGAAATATGGGTTTGGATTTGGGGATGATCTGAAAAACAACAGAGCCATATATATTTCCTTACATCAGTGAACAATTCAGTTTTGAAGTTAGCAGTATTAACACAGAAATGCTGCACCTGTAACCTGTCCTGCCTATCAGAATATAGTGGATAGTTGAATTATAAGTGGGTATTTCTGGATATTCTTGTTAGTAGATTATCTTTTCATATCGCTCAGCTGCTTTTGGGGTATTTGGTTTCTGAGAGTCAAAGTGAATATGATATCAAAGACTGTAGGTTCATGTCCCTTCCTCTTACCAGTTTTCTTCTTTTTTTCCCCCATATCACTGTTGCAGTATCCGTTATCTAAGGTATCCTCTGCCAAGGATAGTCTAATGTCCAGCCAGTGTTCCAAAGTCCTTAGTACTTATAGGCATTGTATACACACACACACACACACACACACACACACACACACACACACACACACACACACACACACACACACACACACACACACCTTCTTTGCTGCCAGTCCAAATGCCATCATTTACATCGGTCTGAACACTCTTCTCTTGTGCTGGTTTCCGAGACGTGTTTCAGATAAGTGCCCCATTGGGGTTTCTTCTTATCTTTCTTTTTCTTTAGTGTTGTTGGGTTCATGTTATCCAGAAAGGGAAAATGTTAGTGTGAGAGGCACATTCCCCATAAAGACTGTCACAACCAGTGTCTTTTCTGTTTGGGTTCTTCCTACGACCATATGGAGTGCTCTGTCTGGCAGGCTTTTCTCTCTAATACTCTATGTAGTCCTCTCTCCTCTTTATCTGTTTACCTCGAAAACCACTGTCTTAAGCTGTTGTCTCAGGGTGCTATGGCAGAATCTTCCCAGGGTCAGTCTGCCAAAAAAAGGCAAAAAATTTAGGTTTGATACAGCTGCTGTCCAGCCTCCCCTGGATGCCTCTCTCAAGGCTAGTGAATGCCCAGAGGATCGTCCAGTGGTTGGTTTGGATTCTCTTGCCATGACCCTATTGGAGACTGGCATGGATCTGACTTCTTGTACGTTCTCTGAGACTTTATAGACGTCTACTCCTGACATTGAAATGGAACCTCAGCTGATTATATCTGAGGGGCTGAGAGGGATTCCATAGATCTTAGAGAGATTCCTACTGCACTTACTGAATGTTGCCAGGGGTCTGATCCTGTAAGGGTGTTTTGTGCAGATGTCCCGCAGAAGAAGAAACAGAAAACCAAGCATATTTCCCCAGGAGTTAAAGATCCCTAATGCAAATGGCAGGATTTTACTTGGGGTTATTCAGTGCTTTGATGGATTTAAAGCCTCCTCAAGGGTTGTCTCTGCCTGCTCCTCCCTGATGTTCCACACCTTTTAAAAGACCCAGGGAACTGGATTCTTTGAATGAGGATCTGGATACAGGGGAAGAGTCCCTAGCTTACTCTTTGTAGATCAGAGTGTGTGTATGTACCTTTAAGAAGCATTTTCAGATGTAGCACGTGCATATAAATACTGAGCATGTCCAGACAGCAGTGCCATTTTGAGAGAACAGCCAGAGTGTTAACATGTATGAGTGCGGTAGTCAGTCTGTTTATAAGTTTGTTACAAAACCTCATTTCTGATGTGTTTGTGTGTAATCAAACTTCTTGAACTGAAACCATGAATGTTTGACTGTTTTATACTGACCAGACGAGAGACATTGTGTTTGAACTGGGATCAGAACAACAACATCTTCAAGCTGTGGGGTGCAGAGCTGAAGGTGAAAGTAGACTAAGCAGGTTGAGTGAAATGGAGCTCAGGCAAACAAAAAAGGGCAAAAAACGAGCTAAAGGTAAAGAAAACTGCACAAATTATTTATTTGGCAAATAAAATGAAATGGCGCATTTGTAAGGCACAAAACGCATTATTAATCAAACGAGTACCACCAAAACATATTATTAAGCAAACAAAAGGTACAAAGTGGATTATTAATTAAACAAAATGTTTGAAAGTCATGATATTTGATAAAACTAGCAGAACAATTCATATGGGGCTCAGAATTGCCTTTGGTTTGCATAGTGAGCATGTTTACAGTAAAATGGGCTCAAGAAAAGTATAATGAGCATGTTTACAGTAAAACGGGCTCAAGAAAAGTATAATGAGCATGATAAGAGATTAAAAGGGCATAACGAGTACAATAAAAGAGGCAAAATTAAGCTTAAAGCATAAGACAACTGCATTTTTGTAGTAAAAGACCATGTTTGGACACAAACTACTATTCTGCATTGACCAAAGTCATTCACAGCATAACTAGAGTTTGAAATATCTCACTGTGCAGTGTGTTTGCAGAATGTGTACTTTATTACAGTACAATTATTTCAAAGAGTTTGCTATGTGCAAAGTACAGTTATATAGCAAAGTGCAGTCAAAGTACAGCCATTTTCGAAAAGTTTCTTGTGTGCATTTATTCACAGAAAGCCACCATTTCAGAGTGTTTCTTACAGTGTGCAGAGTTGTTTCACAAAGTACAGCCATTTTGAAAGGTTCTTGTGCTGTGTACAGTTTTATTTGTAAAGTACATTCATTTTGAAGTGTTTCTTACTCTGAGCTTTTTGAAGTACAGTCATTTTGAAGTATTTCTTATACTGATAAGGAATGGTTTCATAAAGTACAGTGACTTCAGAGTGTTCTTGTGCTACTGAGACTTATTTGCAAAGTGCAGTTATTCAAAGAGTTTGTTGTGCTACTGGGCATAATTACAAGTACTGGCCTAAAGTTCTGGCATATATACTTATGTGTGTATGTTTGTACATGACTTCAAGCACCTTCAATACTGTGTGTTGATATGGCAAAGGCATTTCGCAGACCAGGTCCACTTGTATTTGATCATAATATAGTAGAGAATTAGAGAGTATTTGAGCAGGAATAAGAAATTTACATACAAGCAGATTTTGCTGACAAAGATGTATGTACAAGGGCATTCATTTTGCTTAACATAGCTGGGGTCAGAAGCTATTGAAAGAGAGCGTTCATTTGTGTATGTACCAGAAATATATGCAGGAGAGGGGGAAACAGTCATATTGTGGTACTGGCTGAATCCAGAGAGGACCATGATTTAAAACATAAATTTAGAGAAATGTGCAAACCCCAGATAAATGTTAGATTAGAGAGGTACTTATTTTATACAAGAGACCAAAAGGCAAGTGAAAATTTTGCAGCTTATATCACTGACTTGAGAAACCAGGCTAAAATGTGCAGATGTCCTTCAAGGATGCATCTGCAGTCCTTACAAATGGGTTGTCCTGTCGTCAGGCAGCCCTTCGGTCGGCCAGATTCCAAAGTCTGGGTCTGGCCTCGGCTGGTGTCGCACTTCACCCGACGTCATAGCTGCAGTTCTTCGGGTATAAAGGCATTAGCCAACGCCATTTTCCTCAGTCTTTCTTGCCGCGTGGCGCCCGAAGCAGAAGCTGTTCGCAAGTGCCGGTCGGTCAGAACCAGAGATTACTACTACAAGTACCGAAGACTTCTAAAAAGCTAAGTACCCCGTTGGGGACTCTTTCTTGCCTCAGCCGATGTCAGAAAAAGTGAATAACTGTTTAACTTGTGGGAAACAAATACCTCATAAAGATTTCCACTCTTACTGCTTACCTTGCTTAGGCCCAGACCCTGACGTAGCAGCTTGTCTAGCCTGTGCTTCTTTCAACCGACGGATGCTTAGACGTCGGTCGGAATTTGCTGGAGAGTTTTTCGGCTCCGATTTTGCTTACATTATGCCGTCGGATACTCCGACTACGCAAATTTCTAAAAAGCGCAAGGAAAAGGACCGACACTCACGGTCCGCGGTTTCGGCCGAAACCGCTGTTAAGCCAACCGCGAGTGTCTCGGTTTCGGCTGAAACAGAGTCCACGGTTCTTCCTTCGGCCGAAAGCTTGCCACTTACTGAGGCCTCATCCAGCCTGGCTGAATCTGCTACTGAAATCCCACCTGCTCTTGCAGGTTCACAGGATTTATCTGATACTATCCCTTTGGCTATTTCTACCCCTGCATGTGGAGCTGCTAGGCCTCCTGCATCCATGTCGATTAAGGCCTTTGCCAGGGCTAAAGCAGCAAAAACTACCAAATCTGTGCCTGCTAAGACCCCCACTCACAGGCCTAGCTCTAGTTCACAAATGCTTAGTCTAGCAGAGGATCTCATTTCTTTGATCAGGGGATCCCAACCACATCCAGACAGGGCCTCTCACCCACCTCCAGAGAAGAGGACTAGAGTAGAGCCCCCTGAGCCAGTTTCTTCAGATGGCTCCTCTGATGAATCAGATAATTCAAACCCTCCAGAGGGCCCCTTTTCTCCTTATGAGGACTCTGATGCAGAAGAGTCCATTCCTTCTGCCTCTCCGCCTGAGGAATTTTCTTTTGGGGAAATCTTGCATGCTATGAGGGAACAATTTCAATGGCAGGGCCAGGATTTTTCAGACTCTAGGAAAAGGCTTAGAACCTTTTTGCATTTGCCACAGCATAGGCCTTTAGCCATTCCTCCAGTACTTACTGTTGTGGATGATGCTTTTAATGATGCTTGTACTGCTTCTGATTCTCTTCCTCCGGCCCCTGCTAAGCCCGATAGGTACTACAGGGTTCGGACACACATTATCATTTGTATAAGGCCCTTTTGCAGATCCCGAAACTATCTCCCAGGGACCCAAGGCTGTAGCAGCTACTTCTACCAAAAACCCCCTCCCCTCTGAAAGGAAATCTAGGGCCTTAGAGATGGGGTAAAAAGTTTACACTTCTGCTACTCTTTCAGCTAGGGCCTTGAACTGTCAATTCCACATGATTCAGTATCAGGAATTTATGTTAGACCAATTAACTAAAAACTGTCCTCGGATGAACCATTAGACAAAAATCTGTACAGGAAATGGTACATAACATTCAGCAGGTCAGTAATCATTCCTTAAAATGCGGCTATGATGCACTGGAGGCTTCCTTTAGATCAGCCATGACTGGCACAGTAATCAGAAGACATGCATGGTTAAAAGAGCAGTCCTTACCAGACCATGTTAAATCAAAGCTCCTAGATGCTCCCATGGATAAGCTCAATTTGTTTGGCTCCCCTGCGCAGCAGGTGCTGAAGAAGGTGGAAGAGAAAGCAAAATCTGTCCAGACAGTCAAGGATTTCTTACAGGTCCAGCCTCCAAGGTTTAGCAGGAACTGGCCTTCCAAGAATTGGTCCTTTCCAGACACCTCCAGAGCTCCGAGAGGCAGGAATAGGCGCTCAAGAGGGAGGGGTCAATCCAGAGGTGCCTACAGGGGACGTCAGTGGCAGGCTAACAACCAGCGAGGTACAGCCACAGATCCAGCCACCACCACTTCCACAGGACAATCACAGTGACTTGGCTCTGGCACCGCCTACCAGGGAACAACTAGAGGCACCCTTAGGCAGGAAGCTAGCCGTATTTTCAGTAAACTGGCATTACATCACAGGAGACAAATGGATTTTACAGACAATAGTCCAAGGTTACAGGTTTCACTTCCATACTCTACCAAGGAAGAGAGGAATGCCAAACCTACCTCCAAATCAGAAGACAGAAGCTCTAGAACAAATAACTCACTTACTAAGGATGAGAGCTGTAGAAAGGGTACCATCTATGGAACAAGGGCAAGGATTTTACTCCAGACTCTTCCTGGTACCAAAAAAAGAAAACCAATGGAGACCTATTCTCGACCTGTCCGCTTTAAACACATACCTCATTGTTCCAAAATTCAAAATGCTGACCCTACAGCAGCTTCTTCCCATGCTGGGCAAGGAGTCTTGGCTGGTAACTCTAGATCTCAAGGAGGCATACCTGCATGTCCCCATACGACCAAATTGCAGAAGATACCTCAGATTTCTTGCAGGATCAGAGCATTATCAATTCTCAGCATTGCCCTTTGGCTTATCTACTGCCCAGAGTATTCACGAAATGCCTGGCATCAGTAATTGCTCATTGCAGGCTTCAGGGAATTCAAATTTACCCTTACCTGGGCGACTGCCTGTTACAAGCGGACAACAAAACAAATTAACAAAATATTTGGAAAGGGTCATTCATCTACTACAAGCCCTGGGATACACAGTCAATATAAAAAGTCAAGGCTGATACCATCCCAAAGGATAACCTTCTTGGGTGCAGATCTGGACACATCAAAACAAATGGCATTCCTGACAGTAGAAAAACAGGAGCAACTCCCTTTCTACTTCATGGCATTAACAAAGCAGAACCAGCTAACAGCAAGAAAAGTCCTGCAAGCTCTCGGTTACATGGCATCCTGCATAATATTGATTCCACATGCCAGACTACATATGAGAAAGTTACAGTGGTACCTAAGGAATTTATGGTCTCAGCACAAGCACAGCCTAGAAACCCAAATTCCAATAATTCCATGCCTCAAACAAGAATTCCAATGGTGGGCTCAGGCCTGTCAATCAAACAAGGGACTGCCCTTCCACAGCACTCAACCAAGCCAGACCATCACAACAGATGCCTCAGACCACGGTTGGGGGGCGCACATGCTGGACAAGTGCATACAAGGCTTATGGACTCAAGACCAGCTGCACCTACACATAAATCAAAAGGAAATGCTGGCAGTAAAACTGGCAATTCAGGCATTCAGACCATTTCTTCGACAGGGTCAACTGCTGATAAGGACGGACAACACCACAGTTATGTGGTACATCAACAAACAGGGAGGCACACATTCATACCCTCTATGCCGGATGGCAATGGACCTCTGGAATGTGGCACTGAGCTTCAACATTCAGCTACAAGCAATTTTTGTGCCAGGAAAAGAAAATATACTAGCAGACATCCTAAGCAGAACTACCATGGATGCCCACGAATGGATGTTGCATCCGGACATCTTCAAAACCATTACAGGGAAATGGGGACTACCAGAAATAGACTTATTTGCATCCCCACACAATCACCAACTGAAAAAATTCTGCACAAGGACGTACCACCCACTTGCTTGGAAAGTGGACTCCCTATCTTTCAGTTGGAAAAACCTGACAGCATATGCATTCCCACCACTTCCTTTGATGCACAAGGTGCTATTGAAGATCAAAGAGGAACGTACAAGGATCATTCTGATAGCTCCAGACTGGCCAAGGCAACATTGGTACCCATTACTGAGGAGTATGTCTCGGGAACAAATATGGCCTCTGCCCCTAGTTCCCTTGCTGTTAACACAGAACAACTTCAAAACCCTGCATCCAAACCTGAAAACACTGCAGCTGGCTGCCTGGAACATTGCATAAGACCAAATAACCCAGATTTATCTCAAAGGGTTAAAGACATTATCTTGGAGGCTCGCAGACCCTCAACAAGAAAAAATTATTCAGCAAAATGGAAAAGATATCTCATTTGGAGTACTGCAAAAGGAGAGAATTTGTCACTGGTAAACATAGCTAACATCCTGGAATACTTGGCAGAGCTCTTCCACAACGGCCTGTCCTATTCTTCCATTAAGATTCATGCATCAGCTATTTCAGCAGAATACAACTTGGATCCTCCAGTCTTCTCACATCCTCTGCTCAGGCAGTTTCTGAGAGGAATTAAAATGTAAAGCCACCTAGGAAGCCACCATTGCCAGCATGGGACTTGAACTTTGTGCTAGAAAAGTTGACACTCCCTCCTTTCGAGCCAGCAGCAACAGCAGAATTACAGTACTTATCATGGAAAACTGCTTTCCTGCTTGCAATCACTTCAGCAAGAAGGGTATCTGAGCTACAGGCATTAATGGCAGTACAGCCCTTCCTGATCTTCCATCAAGATAGAGTGTCCATGAGAACTAATCCTACTTTTATGCCAAAGGTGGTCTCCAGAGTATCTTTAAATCAAGCTATCCACCTACCTACATTCTTCCCCAACCCACAGAACAGGGGAGAAAGACTGTTGCATACCTTGGATGTACACAGACAATTACGTTACTACCTGGACAGGACCAAGAGCAATAGAAAAACTGACCAGCTACTGGTAGCATATGCAACAGGAATGGAAGGAAAAGCAATTTCAAAACAGACAATCTCTAAGTGGATAGGAAATTGCATTAGATTTTGTTACTCCTACCATGGGAAGAAAACTCCAGAAAACATCAGGCCTCACTCTACAAGGGCTACAGCCACTACCACAGCTTTTTTACGAGGAGTGGCTACCAAAGACATTTTAGAGGCTGCTACTTGGAGCTCCGTGCATGCATTTGCCAAGCATTATAATTTACCTTTATACTCCAGATCCCGAGCAGGTTTTGCCACTGCTGTTTTGCAAGGGATCTTAACTACACCATAATCTTATTTCTCCTCCTCCCCTCAGTTTGGCTATGGTATTCTACCCATTTGTAAGGACTGCAGATGCATCCTTGAAGGACATAGTACAGTTTTGTACCTACCATAAATGTAGATGTCCGATAGGCATGCATCTGCAGTCAGGATTACCACCCTCCTTCCCTCTGTGGTACTCCTAGGGTATTTGCCCATCTTGTAGCTAGCTGGGGGAATCTATTATGGTGTATTTGTTTGTATATATGTACATACATGCTTATTTTTTGTTTGCTCTCTACTATTTGGAACCATTTGCATTTATCCAAATTTAGCCTTCCTAGAGGGCACCTGGCATCTGGGGCAAGAAACACTGAGGAAAATGGCGTCGGCTGATGCCTTTATACCCGAAGAACTGCAGCTATGACGTCGGGTGAAGTGCGACACCAGCCGAGGCCAGACCCAGACTTTGGAATCCGGCCGACCGAAGGGCTGCCTGACGACAGGACAACCCATTTGTAAGGACTGCAGATGCAAGCCTATCGCACATCTACATTTATGGTAGGTACAAAACTGTACTATTTGGTGACTTGAAAGATGAGCTAATAAATGACAGGCTTGTGTGTGGTGTTAATAGTGGTGCAGTGAGAGAGATTTTGCTTCATGACAGTGATTTAACATTAAGCAAAGCCATAGAGATTTGTCAAATCCATGAGCTCACTGAAAGGCACACAAGTATGCTTACAAGCGATAAGAGCATGGTTTCAGCAGCCTCTAGAGCAAATGTAGACAGCATGAAGTACATGGCAAGCAGAAACAGGCCTAAGCACATGGCAGCTGCAATTCCTGCAGGGTTTTCTGTGAGGAGTCGTAGCTTTCTAGCAAGTTCCAAGACTAGCTCAATAAAAAGGGCATGCACAGTACAGTATAAGAGTGAGTCAGCAAAACCCAAGTCAAGTCTTATTATTAACTGTTGTAATTGTGGAGCCAACCATGAGTCTAAAAGAGAGAAGTGCTTAGCATTTGGTCAACAATGTCACAAGTGTAAACAATTTTACAATTTTCAAAAGTTTTGTAAATCAAGCAAGCCTCATTCGGTTATTAAGTAAGGTCACTCAAAAAAGCAAGTTGATCATATAGAGAGCTGCAACCCTACTCTCTATATAGATGGTGTATCAGTAGTTGGTGAAAAGGTTAATGCAGTAGATTTGCTGGCAAAGAATGAAGTATTTTGTACTGTCCTGATCAATGGTAAACCCACAGAGCTCAAAGTGGACACTGGTTCAAATTGTAATGTAATATCAGCAGAAACATTTGCTAAAGTGAGGGCTGGTGAGCAGTTGTGCGAAGCTTGTTGCTTATGGAGGTGAAGAGATTCAGACCAAAAGCACAGTAGTGCTTTCATGCTATTCAGCTGAGAACATTACAGCTTGCAATTTTAGTACAGTCATTATTAGGTCTCAGAGACAGTTTAAGAATGAAACTGCTTTCTTTTATCAAAGAAGTACAATCATGTAAGCACATGTCCCAGTTCCAGTTTTACTGATACTATTTTCTCAGAGTATGCTGATGTTTTTGACAAGCTATGCAAACTTCCAGTTGTGTACTCCATGAAAGTAGACCCAGAGGTCAGTCCAGTGCTCAGACCAGCAAGAAGGCTTCCAATCACTATGCAGGACAAAGTCAATGTCCAGTTACACAAGATGGTGCAGCAAGTTGTGATTTGTCCAGTCACAGAACCAACTGAGTGGGTGTCTTCCATGGTAGCTGCTCATAAGAAAAATTCAGATGAAATCAGAATATGCATTGACCCAAGAGACTTGAACAAGGCATTAAAAAGACCCCATCATCCTATACATACAGTCGAGGAAATTGCAAGCCTTATGCCAAATGCCACTGTTTTTTCTGTCTTGGATGCAGAGAGTTCATTTTGGCAAGTAATGCTTGATTGCAAATCTTCACTACTGACTACATTCAGTACCCCATTTGGTAGATACAGATTCCTTAGGATGCCTTTTAGAATAAATTCTGCCAGTGAAGTCTTTCAACTTGTAATGGAGCAAATTTTTTCAGGCTACCTGTGTGCAATAATAGTTGCTGATTTACTGGTTGAAGGTAATGGTGAAGCAGAGTATGACAGACACCTCAGGAAAGTTCTGAACAGAGCATGTGAAGTGAATTTAAAGCTTAATCCTCTAAAGTGCAAATTCAGACTACCAGAAGTTATTTGTGTAGATACTAGTACAGGTTTATAACCAGATCCTTCCAAGCAAGGAGCCATTCTTCAGATGCCAGGTCCAGACCCTGCAGCGTTTTCTTGGTGTGGTTAACTATTTGGGCAAATTTATCCCTGACATTAGTGAGTTATCAGAGCTTTTGAGAGAACTGACGCACAAAAAATGTTGCATGGCCATGGTTAGAACAACACCAGAAAGCATTTGATAACCTCAAACAGCAAATTTTCCAACCAGTCCATCCAGTCTCCAACTATTAAATCATCTACTGTTATTGCACACGGGTATTCTGTAACTGGTCTCCCATCAAAACACTTTCACTCAACAATGGCGTAGAATACTTCAACTTCATATTTCTAAACATAGTCAACTAGCTAACCCCAATCAAAACAATTAGAATACGCAGCAAACCTGCCCCATGGCTACAAAGCACCATAAGGACTTTACTAAAAGAGAGGCATAAGGCTTGGAAAACCTGGCGACAACACAAAACGCACAACTAGGCAAGCACACTTTGAACTTAGAAACAAAGCTAAGAAACTGGTTAAGACTGACAAGCAAAATCATTACACTTCCCTATAAAGAAAACATAGTAATAGCCCTGTGACAGCTGTGCACTGGCCTAGTAATCAAGGAGCCTCAATCCTCACCACTAGCATCAGTGAGGGGCATGCACATTGGGAAGGATAACAAGTACACACACAGTAAAGTACAGATGTCCTTCAAGGATGCATCTGCAGTCATAACATATGGGTTGTCCTGCCTCAGGCAGCCCTTCAGTCGGCTGGATTCCAAAGTCTGGGTCTGGCCTCGGCTGATGTCGCACTTTCCCCGACGTCAGAGCGTCTGGGGTATAAAAGCATCAGCCGATGCCATTTTCCTCAGTCTTTCTTGCTGCGCGGTGCCCGAAGCAGAAGCTGTTCGCAAGTGCCGGTCGGTCAGATCCAGTGAATTCAGCTACCGAAGACTTCGAAAAAGCTAAGTACCCCGTTGGGGACTCTTTCTTGCCTCAGCCGATGTCAGACAAAGTAAATAATTGTTTAACTTGTGGGAAACAAATACCTCATAAGGATTTCCATTCCTACTGCCTTCCTTGCTTAGGCCCAGACCATGACGTATCGGCCTGTTCAGCCTGTGCTTCCTTCAACCGACGAACTCTTAGACGTCGGTCGGAGTTTGCAGAGGAATTTTTTGGGGCCAGTTTTGCTTATAAAATGCCGACGGAGACTCCGACTTCGCATTTGGTGAAAAAACGGAAGGAAAAGGACCGACACTCGCGGCCCGCGGTTTCGGCTGAAACCACGGTAAGGCCTACAGCGAGTGTCTCGGTTTCGGCCGAAACAGAGTCCTCGGAGATTCCTACTTCCGAATCCATTCAACCGACGGCTACCGAACTTCCTACCGAAACCAGTGTCCAGGAAATGTCCGACACCATACCTTTGGACATTTCTACACCTGCACGTGGGGCAGCTAGGCCCCCTGCTTCCATGTCCATTAAGGCCTTTTCTAGGGCTAAAGCTGCAAAACTTTCTAAAGCTTTGCCTCCCAAGACCACCTCCCAGAGGCCTTCCTCTACTTCTCAGATCATCAGCCTTGCAGAGGACCTTATTTCTTTAATTAGAGGTTCACAACCTCACCCAGACAGGGCCTGTCACCCTCCTCCGGACAAAAGGCCCAGGACTGACTCCTCTGACCCACACTCTTCAGATGAGTCCACGGATGGATCTGAGTTGTCAGACCACCAGGAGGAGGCTTATTCGCCTTATGAGGATTCAGATGCTGAGGAATCTATCCCTTCGGCCTCCCCTCCTGAAGAGTTTTCCTTTGGTGAGACTCTACACTCCATGAGAGAGCATTTTCAATGGCAAGGTCAGGATTTCTCAGATTCTAGAAAAAGATTAAGGACCTTTTTGCATTTGCCTCAACATAGGCCCTTAGCTATACCTCCTGTTCTGAATGTAATTGATGATGTGTACAATGATGTCAGTACAGCCCCTGATACTCTTCCTCCGGCCCCTGCCAAACCTGATAGGTACTACAGGGTCCCGGATTCTCATTTCCACCTGTATAAAGCCCATTCTGCAGACCCAGAAACTATTTCTCAGGGCCCTAAAGGGGTTGCAGCCGCCACTGCCAAAAATCCCCTACCCTCTGAAAGAGAGTCTAGAGCTTTAGAGAGATGGGGAAAGAAGGTATATACTTCTGCACCTCTTTCTGTCAGGGCATTAAACTGTCAATTTCATATGATACAGTACCAAGAGTATTTGTTAGATGAACTGAATAAGAAACTTTCTTCTCCTGAACCCCTTGACCTTAAATCCCTTCAGGATTTGGTACACAACTCACAACAGGTTAGTAATCATTTCTTAAAATGTGGCTATGATGCATTGGAGGCTTCATTTAGGTCAGCTATGACTGGGGCAGTTATTCGTAGGCATGCCTGGCTGAAGGAACAATCTTTGCCAGACCATGTTAAAGCTAAACTCCTGGATGCTCCAATGGAGAAACAAAATTTATTTGGCTCCTCTGCTCAGGAGATCTTAAAAAAGGTTGAAGAAAAGGCAAAATCTGTGCAAACAGTTAAGGATTTCCTGCAAGTACAACCACCGAGATTCAGCAGAAACTGGCCTACTAAGAATTGGTCCTTTCCAGACTCGGACAGAGCCCAGAGGGGCAGGAACAGGCGCCCTAGAGGCAGAGGCCAATCAAAGGGCTCCTACAGAGGCCGTCAGTGGCAGCCTGCCAACCAGAGGAGTAGTGCAACAGCAACAACAGCAACTACTACACCAGGACAGTCTCAATGACTTTACTCTGATTTCGCCTACCAGGGAACAACTGGAAGTACCCTTGGGCGGAAAGCTTGCTTTATTCTCAAAAAACTGGCATTATATTACAAGGGACACATGGACTCTGCAAATAATAGACAAAGGATACAGGTTCCACTTCCACATTTTGCCAAAAAGAAACGGAATGCCAAACCTTCCACCAAATCAGAGGGCAGAGGCTTTAAGGCAGATCAACAATTTGCTTCAGATGAAAGCTATAGAAAAGGTACCTCATTCAGAACAAGGCCAAGGATTTTACTCCAGACTATTCCTTGTACCAAGAAAAGAAAATCAATGGGGGCCTATTCTCGACCTGTCCGCACTGAATACTTACCTAATTGTGCCAAAATTCAAGATGCTGACCCTACAGCAACTTCTTCCCATGTTGGGCAAGGAGTCTTGGCTGGTGACTCTAGATCTCAAGGAGGCATACCTGCACGTCCCTATTCGACCAAGTTGCAGAAGACACCTCAGTTTTCTTGCAGGATCAGAGCATTATCAATTCTCAGCATTGCCTTTTGGCTTATCTACTGCGCCCAGAGTATTCACAAAATGCCTGGCATCAGTAATTGCACATTGCAGACTTAAGGGAATTCAAATCTACCCATACCTGGACGACTGCCTAATACAAGCGGACAACAAGGGAAATTTGATAAAGGACCTGGCTTATGCCATCCACCTGCTACAGGCCTTGGGATACGCAGTCAACATCCAAAAGTCAAGACTAGTGCCATCCCAAAGGATAACTTTTTTGGGTGCAGATCTGGACACAACCACCCAAATGGCCTTTCTCACAGAAGAAAAACAAAAACAACTTCCAGATTACTTCATGATTCTGACAAGACAAACTCAGCTTACTGCAAGGAAAATCCTGCAGGCCCTGGGTTACATGGCATCCTGCATAATTCTGATACCACACGCCAGGCTGCATATGAGAAAATTACAATGGTACCTAAGGAGTGTATGGTCTCAACACAGTCACAGTTTAGAAACCTTGATACCAATCATTCCATGCCTTCAAAAGGAATTTCTGTGGTGGGCTCAGGCCTGCCAGTCCAACAGAGGGTTGCCTTTCAACAAACCAAAAACAAGGCAGACCATCACCACGGACGCTTCAGACCGAGGATGGGGAGCACACATGGAGGACAAATGTATCCAAGGTCTATGGCCTCAAGGACAGATAAGCATGCACATAAACCAAAAGGAAATGCTGGCAGTGATGCATGCAATCGAGGCTTTCAAACCCTTCCTCCAACAAGGCCGCCTGTTAATAAGGACAGACAACACCACGGTCATGTGGTACATAAACAAGCAGGGAGGCACACACTCCTACCCTCTATGCCGGCTGGCTATGAATCTATGGGAACTATGCCTGAAACTCAATATCCAACTACAGTCCCAATTCGTGCCAGGAAAAGAGAATACACTGGCAGACAACTTAAGCAGAACTACCATGGATGCGCACGAATGGATGCTGCACCCAGACATCTTCCAACTCATAGCAAAGGCATGGGGAATGCCGGAGATAGATCTGTTCGCCTCCCCCCTCAACCATCAACTGAAGACATTCTGCTCAAGGACATACCACCCACAAGCTTGGAGGGTGGACTCTCTCTCTTTCAGCTGGAAAGCTCTAAAAGTATATGCCTTCCCACCTCTCCCATTAATGTACAAGGTTCTACTGAAGATCAGGGAGGAACAGCCAAGAGTGATACTGATAGCTCCAGACTGGCCAAGGCAACACTGGTATCCATTATTGAGAAGCATGTCTCAGGCAAAACCATGGCCTCTCCCCCTATGGCCTCTTCTTCTGACGCAGAACAATTTCAAGACCATGCATCCCAACTTGAAAACATTGCAGCTAACTGCCTGGAAAATTCCTTAAATCCCAATCAAACTGTTTTATCACAGAGGGTGAAGGACATTATCTTGGAAGCTCTCCGGCCTTCCACAAGGAAGACATACTCAGCTAAATGGAAGAGATTTCTACTTTGGAACACATCAAAAGGCTCAGATGTGGCAGTGGCAAGCATGACACATATCCTGGAATACTTAGCAGAATTGTTCCACAATGGCCTGTCCTATTCTTCCATTAAGATTCATGCCTCAGCAATTTCAGCAGAATACAATGTGGATCCACCTATCTTCTCACACCCTCTCCTCAGACAATTTCTGAGAAGGATCAAAAATATTAAACCTCCAAGAAGACCCCCTCTACCTGCTTGGGATCTCAACTTTGTGCTGGAGAAACTGACACTGCCTCCTTTTGAACCAGCAGCATCAGCGGATCTACAGTTTCTGTCTTGGAAAACTGCATTCCTTCTGGCAATAACTTCAGCAAGAAGAGTATCTGAGTTACAAGCATTAATGGCAGTACAGCCTTTTCTCATTTTCCACCAGGACAGATTTTCACTAAGAACCAATCCTACTTTTATGCCAAAGGTGGTATCTAGGGTATCCTTGAACCAAGCTATTCACTTGCCTACGTTCTTCCCGAATCCACAGAATAGAGGGGAAAAACTGCTGCACACCCTGGATATACACAGACAACTACGCTACTACTTGGACAGAACTAAAACTAGCAGAAAACTGACCAACTATTTGTAGCATATGCTACTGGGGTGCAAGGAAAAGCAATTTCCAAACAGACAATTTCAAAATGGATAGGAAATTGCATTCGATTTTGCTACTCCTTTCATGGAAAGACAGTTCCTGAAAACATCAGGCCTCATTCCACAAGGGCCACGGCCACCACTACAGCCTTCCTACGAGGGGTGGCTACCAAGGACATTTTAGAAGCTGCTACTTGGAGCTCCGTGCATACATTTGCCAAACATTACAATCTACCTTTATACTCCAGATCCAGAGCAGGTTTTGCTACTGCAGTCCTGCAGGGGATCTTAACTACACCATCCTTTTCTTAGTACCTCCTCCCCCAGATTGGCTATGGTATTCTACCCATATGTTATGACTGCAGATGCATCCTTGAAGGACATAGTACAGTTATGTACCTACCATAAATGTAGATGTCCGATAGGTATGCATCTGCAGTCAGGTTTACCCTCCCTCCTACCCCTCTGTGGTATTCCTATGGTACTTACCCCTCTTTTAGCTAGCTGGGGGAATCTATTATGGTGTATTTGTTTGTTTATACATGTATATATTTATATAATTTTGCAAATGTTTGGAACTTTTCTGCATTTATCCAAATTTAGCCTTCCTAGAGGGCACCTGGCATCTGGGGCAAGAAAAACTGAGGAAAATGGCGTCAGCTGATGCTTTTACACCCCAGACGCTCTGACGTCGGGGAAAGTGCGACATCAGCCGAGGCCAGACCCAGACTTTGGAATCCGGCTGACCGAAGGGCTGCCTGAGGCAGGACAACCCATATGTTATGACTGCAGATGCATACCTATCGGACATCTACATTTATGGTAGGTACAAAACTGTACTTTTCCCTTAAGAGCACACCGAGATCACAGTCAGTCTGGGGCTGGTTTCTCCCTTTCTCTCCAGATCCCCAATAACACTCCCCACTGGCACAGCTATAGGGTACAGATCTCAGCCTAGTGGTCAAGCCAAAACCTCCAGCACCCTCTCTGTCCAGCCACTGCTTCGTGTCCCTGACCAAATAGCTGACATACCCACACTTTGAGATATGAGTTATATACAAACACACAGACACTCCTGGGGAAGGCTGCCACAGGTTCTCCAGCTATGCCCCCTTCTCTCAAGACTATAAGGTAGAAATCACTGCCACCACCCACAAATATCAGCTACTATAAGGCTCTTGCCAAAGGGTGACCAATTTCACTCTGCAATATTACTGTTATCCAAATAGTAATTGTGACCCAGGGCTAAAGCTATTGGAGTGGCTTGGACAGTATCGCCAAATACATGCAATGTACTCTAATATCTTAAATTACCTTTACACAAAACAGCCACAGTTGAAATGTTTTAAACTATTTAATAATAAATAATAAAAACACAAGACAAATGTTATTACTTCAACACAATGACATTACAGAGTTCAGAAATCACAGGAAATGCTTTAAAATAATACTGTAGAATAGCCTGACATAAATATAGAAAACAGCTAGACTAATCTGGCTATTTCTATCTATCTCTAAGAGAAGTCACTGTTCTCAATTCTATTTACATACAGAGCAAGCAAATGCTGGTGAGTTGGATGTTTTTCAGACAAAATCCAAACTGTTGTCTCTTTTTCTCTCTCTCTGAGAAAGTCTTACATTAATAACACAGTACTGCTGAGTCATTTCACATTACGCCATTCTTGACACTTCTCTGGTTTAGTTTCCCAGGATCACAGAAGTTAAAATTTTAACATTTCTTTGAGCTTGCAGCTGCCAGGAAACCACAACAATAAAAGACACTTTACATGTAAAACCTTAGTAATTATCTCTTAAGTTAAGATAACAGAAAGAATTTCCTGGCCCAGACATTCTGTCTCCGAGCTTGAGATCAAACAGTCACAAAATGCTTCACTTATTAGCTTTCTTCCAGCAGGGTCCACTGTGGTTACATTCCTGAAGCTCAGAACATGCACAGTTTTCTTTACATTTATCAAACAAGCCTGTGGATCATATTCATATTTACAAGGGCATAGAACTATTTACAAAATTATATCTAGCTAGGCTAGCAGCCCTCACATACCCCCCCCCCCACAGAGAACTCAAGCTAGTTTTTCAAGGGACCCTTGAGAGGGTTAGGTCTGTCTGAGTATTCCTTACCCCATTTTCTGCCTTGAGAGCCCATCTGCGTTGGCATTGCTAACCCCACTGCGGTGCTGCACTGACATGTATGCTTGTAAACCTAGGCTCCATCTTAGGAACTTGGCATTTTGCTGGCTGTAACCACGTTAGGGGATTGTGATCTGTAACTACAGTGAATTTTCTTACATACAGGTAAAGCTGAAGTTTTTGCATTCTCCACACTGTGGGTAGACATTCCTTTTCTACAGCTGCATAGCATTCCTCCCTGGTTTGGAGCATATGACTGAGATAAACCACTGGGTTCTCTTCTCCCTCTGAAGAAATCTGATTAAGTACAGCCCCCACCCCATGGTTCAAAGCATCCACCTGCACAACAAATTATTTGCTGTAATCTGGACTGGCTAACACAGGGGGTCTTCCCAAAGCTTCTTTAAGCTTCTGGAATGCCTGTTCACATGCTGTGGTCCACACTACCTTATCTGGCCTGTTTTTCCTTGTCCGGTTGGTGAGGGGAGCAGCTTTGGTACAATAACTGGGGACAAACTTTCTGTAGTACCCTGCTGTCCCTAAGAATGCTCTCACCTGAATAGCTTCCACTTTGGCAGGTTCTGGCCTGATCTGGCCACTCTCCACTCTGTCCCAGGTAGGAGACCTCTGCCATACTCACCTGACATTTGGCTGGCTTAATGGTCAAGCCTGACCTCTGTAGTCTCCCCAGCACCTCCCTGATATGCTCTTGCCAGGAATGGCTGTAGATGGCAATATCATCTAGGTAAGCAAGGGAAAACCCTCCTGCTCCTGCTAGGGTATGATCTACCAGCCTCTGGAAAGTTGCTGGGGCATTTTTATCTAAAAGAGCATCTTTGTGAACTCATACAAGCCTAAAGGAGTCAAAAAGGCTGACCTCTCTCTAGCACTGGGAGTCAAGGGCACCTGCCAGTAACCCTTGGTAAGATCAGTGGTGGTAAGATACTTAACCCCACCCAGCTGCTCTAGGGCTTCATCTGTCCTAGCCATGGGGTAACCATCTGACTGTGTGACTATTTAATTTCCTGTAGTCCACACAGAACCTGGTGCTGCCATTTTTATTTGGCACCAGCACCGCTGGGGAGGTCCAGGGGACTGTAGGACTCTTGAATTACCCCTAGTTCTAACATTTCCTGTATCTCCTCCCTCAGAGTCTATTTGACTCTCTTAGGCACCGTATAAGGGGCCTGCCTAATGGGCCTTTGGGGTACTGTATGCAACTGGTGCTGCACCAGATGGGTGCACCTGGTTTCCCAGTGAACATGTCCCCAAACTCCTGTAACACTGCTCGGCTTTCTCGAACTTGGGTAGGAGATAGGTGCTGGGACATTGCTACCCTTTCTATTGAAGTTGTCAGTCCGAGCCTCACTGAGATCAGTCACCAGATCTACCTCAGACTCCTCCTGCAATCCACTGCAAATACTCAGCACAAGGGCCTCCTTATCATGGTAAGGTTTCATCATGCTAATATGCTACAATTTGTGCTCTTGTCTCCTGCCTGGCAGTTCTACCATGTAGTTAACATCACTTACTTTTATTACCACCTTGTAGGGTCCCTCCCAAGCTGCTTGCAGCTTATTGTGTCTGACAGGAATAAGAACCATTACTTGCTGCCCTACAGCATACTCTCTAGCTCGAGCATTCCTATCATACCAGACCTTTTTCTGGTGTTGGGCTTCTGTCAGGTTCTCCTGGGCCAAGCCCATGAGTTCCCTGAGTTTTTTCCTGAGGTTTAGGACATATGCCACAACAGACCCCTTGTGAGATTCACACTCACCTTGCCACTCATCACAAATTAAATCTAGAGGTCCTCTCACCCTATGCCCATACACCTACTCAAAGAGTGAAAAACCTGTGGATTCCTGGGAAACCTCTCTGTAAGCAAACAGATGGGGCAAGTATTTGTCCCACTCCCTCTTAAACTTGTCTGCAAATGCCCGTAGCATGGATTTCATTGTAGACTTTAACCCCTCAACAAGACCATTAGCCTGGGGATGGTAGGGGGTGGTCTTTAGGTGCTTCTCCCCACAGTACTTCTACAGGCAAGCCAGCAGGTCTGATATGAAATTGGCACCTCTGTCAGACAGTATTTCTTTTGGGAAACCTACCCTGCTGAAAATCTCTAACAAAGTATTTGCCACCTTCTCTGCCTCAGTGGAGGAGAAAGCCACTGCCTCTTGGTATCTTGTAGCATAATCTACTGCCACTAGGATATACTTTTTCCCTGTGGAGCTTGGGGTACTCAGAGGCCCCGCAATATCTATAGCCACCTTCTGAAATGTCTTCTCAATCACAGGTAAAGGCATCAAAGGAGCTCTCACCTTGTCTCTGGCCTTGCCTACCTTTTGGCACTGCTCACAGGTCCTGCAGTACCCTGTTACATCTCTGGAAATTCCAGGCCAATAGAAGTTCTGCATAATACGTCTTTTTGTACATTTTATGCCCATATGACCTGCAAAGGGGAATGTCATGGGCTATGGCTAGAAGCACCAGACGGAATGCTCTAGGCAGTACCAACTGCTGTACTCTCTCACCTTCCAGCCCTCCCTCAGGGGTCCACTCTCTATACAGTAACCCTTTGTCCCAGTACACAGATTCCCTCTTCACTTGAGAATGAGGTGCCTCCCTAGCTACCTGCCTCAGGCCTTGTAATGTAGGGTCTGAGAGATGAGCCTGTCTCAACTCTCTCTTTGTAACCCTTCCCAGCTCCCCTTCCACAGGAAGTCTGGTATCCTCTGACAGCAGTGCCTCAGTATCAGTCTGGGTACTACTACTCACCTCTGCCCTTGCAGTCACTCTTTCCAAGGGAATATCAGTACCCACAAGCAGCTGTGGCTCACTTTCAGTCTCACTGCTACAGGGTAGCTCCCTCCCTGAAGTATCCATCTCACCAGTCTTGGCTGCAAGTGTGCGGTCTGTCTGGGTCTCCCCCAGGCTACCAGACCCACATGCTTGTCCCCAAGCTTGACTCCGTGTAACTGCATGAAAACACGGTACTGCATTATCAAAATCATTCCCCATCAGGACATCTGCAGGGATATCCTCAAACACACCTACTTGCTGGCTTCCTTTTCCACCCTCCCAGTCAAGGTGAATGCTAGCCAAAGGTATTTGGAATGGAGTCCCTCCTAAAGCTCCGACTGGAATAGACTGCACAGGCAAGTAGAGCTCCACTGTAACCATTGCAGGCTTCACAGTGGTTATATCAGAGGCAGTGTTTCTCTTAGCAATGGCCTCTTTGCCATTCATTACGATAGGATATAATCTATTGTGGTAGTTTGGTACCCTTGTTGTCTAAAGACAACCTACTGTTGGCATTTTGCCTTTCCCACTTACTGGCTCCCTCAACTTTTGTTCCCCACCTTGCCTCCATAGAGATGTATATGCCACATGACCCCACTGTTTGGCTTCAAAACATTTAACCCTAGGTCCTGGACGTGTACCTGGACTAGTGGCTTCCCTTGCTACTGGCAGATTCTGTTGGGGCTGTCTGGGCTGCCCACCATGGGTTCCTTTAGACCCATGAGCAACCCTGGGTGTCTCTTTCCTGTGCAGGGATGCCCTGCTTTCTAGGTATAGGTCTCCCTTCTTCCCCAACTCATCTGAAGTAGCACACTGTCTATCAGCTAACCAGATCCTCATGTCTTCAGGCAAAGTGCCAAAGGCTTGTTCCCTCACCAAAAGGTCTGCCAGCCCTTCAAAAGTGGTGACCTGACATCCACTCACCCATCTATGAAAATAAGTGCTCAGTTCAGCAACATATTTTCACACACTTTCATCTGCCTTGCGTCTGTGCTCATGAAACTTTTTCCTACAAGTTTCAGGTGTTAGCTTAAAAAAATCTAACAAACAGTTCTTTACACCATTATAGTTAAAACGGTCAACGTCACATAATTTGGAAAGTACATTTACAGCTTTACCATGGAGTAAAGTGGCCAGGAACCATACCCAGAGCCTTTGGTCAACATCATATTGTTTACATACCCTCTCAAACATGTGAATGAAACTATCAAATTATCCCTCTCTGTAAACTATAGAAATTTATTGACCTTTTGTGCTTCTGGGATCCAGTTCCTCCCTTCCCCATTGCCTCCATGACTCTGGCCAAAAGTCAGCATCTCCTTTTCGTGCTGCCTCTACCTCTCTTTCTCCACAGCTTCCATTTCCAAATGCCTGGCCTCCAACTCAAGTCTCTTTGGATGGATTTTTAAGTCCTCTGCAGAAAGGTTGAGCTGTCCATTCTGTGAGTGTTGTACATCTCCACGGCCAGTCTGATCGTCATCCTGATTGTTATTTTCTGATCCAGCTGTGACCAAAGCTGTAATCATGTCTGCCTTAGCCAGGTTTCCAGGCACCAGTCCTTTAAAAACCTGGTGCATCTCAGCCAACTTGCTCATTGTCAGCTTACCATACTCCTCTGCTGACATGTTTGCCTACTCTCCCTGACTAAGCTAACAAAAGAAATAAAACAATTGTGATCTGAACTCTGAATATTCACTGCGTGGCTGATGTAGAGTACAAAAACACCTTCGGTGATCACTGTACACAAGCTATAGGAATTTACTATCCACACCACTACAAGCCAATTAGTATGTGATGTGGCTAACTCACCACTATCAAACAATTAATATTTGATCTTGGTATCCCACCACTGCCAAACAATTAATATGTAATCCCCATGCACTGTCCCATTAATCAAGGAGTCTCAATCCTCACCACTAGCACCAGTGAGGGGAGTGCACATTGAGAAGGCTAACAAGTACACACACAGCAAAGTACAATTTTCCTTAAGAGCACAAAGAGATCACAGTCACTCTGAGGTTGGTTTCTCTCTCTCCAGATCCACAATAAGACTCCCCACTGGCACAGCTATAGGGTACAGATCTCAGGCTAGTGGTCAAGCCAAAACCTCCAGCACCCTCTCTGTCCAACCACTGCTTCATGTCCCTACCCAAGTAGCTGACACATACACACACTTTGAGATATGAGTTATATACAAACACACAGATACTCCTGGGGAAGGCTGCCACAGGTTCTCCAGCTATGCCCCCTTCTCTTTAGACTATAAGGTAGAAGTGACTGCCACCAACCACTAATATCAGCTACTATAAGGCCCTTGCCAAAGGGTGACCAATTTCACTGTGCAATATTACTGTTATCCAAATAGTAAGTGCGACCCAGGGCTAAAGCTATTGAAGTGGCTTGGACAGTATCATGAAATACATGCAATGTACTCTAAGAGCTTAAATTACCTTTGCACAAAACATCCACAATTGATAGATTTAAAAGTATTTAATAATAAATAATAAAAACACAAGACAAATCTTATTACTTCAACACAGTGACATTGCAGAGTTCAGAAATCACAGGAAAATGCTTTAAAATTCTGTAGAATAGTCTGACATAAATATAGAAAACAGCTACACTAATAATGCTATTTCTATCTGTCTCTAAGAGAAGTCACTGTTCTCAATTCTATTTACATACAGAGCAAGCAAGTCCTGGTGAGGTGGATGGTCTTCAGACAAAATCCAAAATGCTCTCTCTTTCTCTGAGAAAGTCATAAATTGATAACATAGTATTGCCGAGTCATTTCACATTGCATCATTCTTGACACTTCTCTGGTTTAGTTTCCCAGGCTCGCAGAACTTAAAATTTTAACATTTCCTTGATCTTGCAGCTGCCAAGAAGCCACAGCAATAAAAGACACTTTATATGTAAAACCTTAGTAATTCTCTCATAAATTAAGACAATAGAAAGAATTTTCTGGCCCAGACATCCTATCTCCAAGGTTGAAATCAGTCACAAAATACTTCACTTATCAGCTTTCTTCCAGCAGGGTGCACTGTGGTTACATTTTTGAAGCTCAGCACATCACACAGTTTTCTTTATATTTATTAAACAAGCTTGTGGATCATATTTATTTATTTATTTATTTATTTATTTATTTGAAGTTTGGTTGCCAGGATGGTCCATTGGGCCGAATTAGCCTGTTTTCAGTGGAGTCCTGGGGAGAAAAGCTCCATGGATACAATATATAAAAACATAGTGAAAATACAATATATAAAAACATAGTAAAAATGCAAGGAGTACATTTAAGCCAAAGTAAATCATAACACAAATAGAAGGTAAAGCATAACAATATGTAACAATTCACATGAGTTTACAAATTTTTTTATTTCTTATTTTTTTTTTAAGTCTCTATAATCTCTAAGATAGATATTTAGTTAGACAATAGTGTGAAGGTATGTACACAGAATTAAATGTAAGTGTTTATTTACGGTATGTAAGTTCCTGTAGAGATCATCTGGTTATTGGCTAAGGGATAAGACAGTAGCTGTAGTGTGAAGGTATGTACATAGAATTAAATGTAAGTGTTTATTTACAGTATGTAAGTTCCTGTAGGGGAGATCTGGTTATTGGCTAAGGGATAAGACAGTACCTGTAGTGTGAAGGTATGTACACAGAATGAAATGTAAGTGTTTATTTACAGTATGTAAGTTCCTGTAGAGATCATCTGGTTATTGGCTAAGGGATAAGACAGTAGCTGTAGTGTGAAGGTATGTACACAGAATTAAATGTAAGTGTTTATTTACAGTATGTAAGTTCCTGTGGAGATCATCTGGTTATTGGCTAAGGGATAAGACAGTAGCTGTAGTGTGAAGGTATGTACACAGAATTAAATGTGTTTATTTACAGTATGTAAGTTCCTGTAGAGATCATCTGGTTATTGGCTTAGGGATAAGACAGTAGCTGTAGTGTGAAGGTATGTACACAGAATTAAATGTAAGTGTTTATTTACAGTATGTAAGTTCCTGTAGGGGAGATCTGGTTATTGGCTAAGGGATAAGACAGTAGCTGTAGTGTGAAGGTATGTACACAGAATTAAATGTAAGTGTTTATTTACAGTATGTAAGTTCCTGTAGAGATCATCTGGTTATTGGCTAAGGGATAAGACAGTAGCTGTAGTGTGAAGGTATGTACACAGAATTAAATGTAAGTGTTTATTTACAGTATGTAAGTTCCTGTAGAGATCATCTGGTTATTGGCTAAGGGATAAGACAGTAGCTGTAGTGTGAAGGTATGTACACAGAATTAAATGTAAGTGTTTATTTACAGTATGTAAGTTCCTGTAGGGGAAATCTGGTTATTGGCTAAGGGATAAGACAGTAGCTGTAGTGTGAAGGTATGTACACAGAATTAAATGTAAGTGTTTATTTACAGTATGTAAGTTCCTGTAGAGATCATCTGGTTATTGGCTAAGGGATAAGACAGTAGCTGTAGTGTGAAGGTATGTACACAGAATTAAATGTGTTTATTTACAGTATGTAAGTTCCTGTAGAGATCATCTGGTTATTGGCTAAGGGATAAGACAGTAGCTGTAGTGTGACGGTATGTACACAGAATTAAATTCAAGTGTTTGTCTACAGTATGTAAGTTCCTGTAGAGGAGATCTCGTTATTGGCTAAGGGATAAGACAGTAGCTGTAGTGTGAAGGTATGTACACAGAATTAAATGTAAGTGTTTATTTACAGTATGTAAGTTCCTGTAGAGATCATCTGGTTATTGGCTAAGGGATAAGACAGTAGCTTAGTGTGAAGGTATGTACACAGAATTAAATGTAAGTGTTTATTTACAGTATGTAAGTTCCTGTAGAGATCATCTGGTTATTGGCTAAGGGATTAGACAGTAGCTGTAGTGTGAAGGTATGTACACAGAATTAAATGTAAGTGTTTATTTACAGTATGTAAGTTCCTGTAGAGATCATCTGGTTATTGGCTAAGGGATAAGACAGTAGCTGTAGTGTGAAGGTATGTACACAGAATTAAATGTAAGTGTTTATTTACAGTATGTAAGTTCCTGTAGAGGAGATCTGGTTATTGGCTAAGGGATAAGACAGTAGCTGTAGTGTGAAGGTATGTACACAGAATGAAATGTAAGTGTTTATTTACAGTATGTAAGTTCCTGTAGAGATCATCTGGTTATTGGCTAAGGAATAAGACAGTAGCTGTAGTGTTAAGGTATGTACACAGAATGAAATGTAAGTGTTTATTTACAGTATGTAAGTTCCTGTAGAGATCATCTGGTTATTGGCTAAGGGATAAGACAGTAGCTGTAGTGTGAAGGTATGTACACAGAATGAAATGTAAGTGTTTATTTGCAGTATGTAAGTTCCTGTAGAGATCATCTGGTTATTGGCTAAGGGATAAGACAGTAGCTGTAGTGTGAAGGTATGTACACAGAATGAAATGTAAGTGTTTATTTACAGTATGTAAGTTCCTGTAGAGATTATCTGGTTATTGGCTAAGGGATAAGACAGTAGCTGTAGTGTGAAGGTATGTACACATAATTGAATGTAAGTGTTTATTTACAGTATGTAAGTTCCTGTAGAGATCATCTGGTTATTGGCTAAGGGATAAGACAGTAGCTGTAGTGTGAAGGTATGTACACAGAATGAAATATAAGTGTTTATTTACAGTATGTAAGTTCCTGTAGAGATCATCTGGTTATTGGCTAAGGGATAAGACAGTAGCTGTAGTGTGAAGTTATGTACAAAGAATTAAATGTAAGTGTTTATTTACAGTATGTAAGTTCCTGTAGAGCAGATCTGGTTATTGGCTAAGGGATAAGACAGTAGCTGTAGTGTGAAGGTATGTACACAGAATTAAATGTAAGTGTTTATTTATTTATTTATTTATTTTACATTTGTTGACCGGGCTAGTCCAACTGGATAATTTCCATTTTCAGTGGAGGCCCGGGGAGAAAAGCTCCAAGATAAAACAAGGTTATAAAAATTAAATCATTTACAATAATTACATATGTTACAGACATTGAGCAACAATGCTTACATCTCAGTCTAGGTCAAGTAATAAAAAGACATAGTACTATTCACATATTGAGAGAGACAGTAATTCTTTACAGTACAATTATGTGAGGATGGGATATTACATATTTTAAACTGTATATTCATAGTTGTAAAGGACATTTTTTTTTTTTTTTTTTTTTTTAGTAGTACAGTAATTAGGTCCTTTGATATCCCAGAGAAAGGTTGCAATTTAGATTTCTGGGAATATAATAGAAGAAAGAAAAAAGTAGATTAGTCTGGATTTGTACAGGAACAGAGCCAAAAGTTGTTCAGATGTTCAAGAAGTTGTTTTTTGAAAAGAGGAAAGGAGGCTAGAGAGGTGATGTGTGAGGGGAGGTTATTCCATATTTTGCCAACTGAGTTGGAGAAAAGGCAGTTACCTGCTGAATTTGTAATTCTAGTTGTGTTGACCTGTAGCTTTTCGGAGCGCAGCTGTTTCAAGTTATTATAGGGGATTAGGAGGTTATTAAGAGCAGGTGTCTTTAATGGTTGATACAGAATGTTATGAGTTAATAAGAGTTGTTGATATATGAGCTTGTTAGGAAGTTCTAACCAGTGTAAGTGTTTTAAGTTAAGACAGTGGTGAGTTCTATACTGGGATGCTGTGGCAAAGCGAGCTATATTGTGGTAGGATGTAGTCAGTTTCTTTAGGTTGCTTTTAGAGATTTGTGTAGATAGAAGAAGCATACATTAGTGTAGAGATAAGATGTGATTGTGCTAAGGTGGTCCGTGCTTCTGGTGTAAGGAAGGGTTTAATTCTGTACAGTGAACCAATCTTTTATTAACTGCTTTTATAGTGTTATTGATGTGGTAATCATAGTTAAGATTATTATCAATAGTAACACCTAGCAGTTTGGTAGTAGAATCAGGGGAGATGACGGAGTTGTCACTTGCAGTAACAGTGAAGTTAAGTTGAGAAGATTTGTGGGTAGGTGTGAAAAGTAACAGTTTTGTTTTCTTGGGGTTCAGGAGGAGACATCTTTTTGAGAACCACTGTTCTACTTTTGAAAAGGTAGATTGTGTCAGTGACTGGAGTTCAGATTGAGTGGAAGCTGTGCATATAATGGTGGAATCATCTGCATATTGTATGCAGGTTGTGTTCTGGATAGAAGATTGGAGATCATTAATAAAAATGGAGAATAGGAGTGGGCCTAGTATAGATCCTTGAGGTACACCTAAAGAGATAGGCAGTAGAGTAGATAGAGAATTTTTCCAGAGTATTGCTTGTTGTCGGTTTTCAAGATAGGATGAGAACCAGGATAAGGAAGAGGAAACCAATTCAAGGGATTTTAATATGTGTAGAAGAAGTGTGTGGTTGACCATGTCGAAGGCTTTTGACAGGTCTAGTATGTAAGTTCCTGTAGAGATCATCTGGTTATTGGCTAAGGGATAAGACAGTAGCTGTAGTGTGAAGGTATGTACACAGAATTAAATGTAAGTGTTTATTTACAGTATGTAAGTTCCTGTAGAAATCATCTGGTTATTGGCTAAGGGATAAGACAGTAGCTGTAGTGTGAAGGTATGTACACATAATTAAATGTAAGTGTTTATTTACAGTATGTAAGTTCCTGTAGAGATCATCTGGTTATTGGCTAAGGGATAAGACAGTAGCTGTAGTGTGAAGGTATGTACACAGAATTAAATGTAAGTGTTTATTTACAGTATGTAAGTTCCTGTGGAGCAGATCTGGTTATTGGCTAAGGGATAAGACAGTAGCTGTAGTGTGAAGGTATGTACACAGAATTAAATGTAAGTGTTTATTTACAGTATGTAAGTTCCTGTAGAGATCATCTGGTTATTGGCTAAGGGATAAGACAGTAGCTGTAGTGTGAAGGTATGTACACAGAATTAAATGTAAGTGTTTATTTACAGTATGTAAGTTCCTGTAGAGATCATCTGGTTATTGGCTAAGGGATAAGACAGTAGCTGTAGTGTGAAGGTATGTACACAGAATTAAATGTAAGTGTTTATTTACAGTTTGTAAGTTCCTGTAGAGATCATCTGGTTATTGGCTAAGGGATAAGACAGTAGCTGTAGTGTGAAGGTATGTACACAGAATTAAATGTAAGTGTTTATTTACAGTATGTAAGTTCCTGTAGAGATCATCTGGTTATTGGCTAAGGGATAAGACAGTAGCTGTAGTGTGAAGGTATGTACACAGAATTAAATGTAAGTGTTTATTTACAGTATGTAAGTTCCTGTAGAGATCATCTGGTTATTGGCTAAGGGATAAGACAGTAGCTGTAGTGTGAAGGTATGTACACAGAATTAAATGTAAGTGTTTATTTACAGTATGTAAGTTCCTGTAGAGATCATCTGGTTATTGGCTAAGGGATAAGACAGTAGCTGTAGTGTGAAGGTATGTACACAGAATTAAATGTAAGTGTTTATTTACAGTATGTAAGTTCCTGTAGAGGAGATCTCGTTATTGGCTAAGGGATAAGGTAGTAGCTGGAGTGTGAAGGTATGTACACAGAATGAAATGTAAGTGTTTATTTACAGTATGTAAGTTCCTGTAGAGATCATCTGGTTATTGGCTAAGGGATAAGACAGTAGCTGTAGTGTGAAGGTATGTACACAGAATTAAATGTAAGTGTTTATTTACAGTATGTAAGTTCCTGTAGAGATCATCTGGTTATTGGCTAAGGGATCAGACAGTAGCTTAGTGTGAAGGTATGTACACAGAATTAAATGTAAGTGTTTATTTACAGTATGTAAGTTCCTGTAGAGATCATCTGGTTATTGGCTAAGGGATAAGACGGTAGCTGTAGTGTGAAGGTATGTGCACAGAATTAAATGTAAGTGTTTATTTACAGTATGTAAGTTCCTGTAGAGGAGATCTCGTTATTGGCTAAGGGATAAGACGGTAGCTGTAGTCTGAAGGTATGTACACAGAATTAAATGTAAGTGTTTATTTACAGTATGTAAGTTCCTGTAGAGATCATCTGGTTATTGGCTAAGGGATAAGACAGTAGCTGTAGTGTGAAGGTATGTACACAGAATTAAATGTAAGTGTTTATTTACAGTATGTAAGTTCCTGTAGAGGAGATCTGGTTATTGGCTAAGGGATAAGACAGTAGCTGTAGTGTGAAGGTATGTACACAGAATTAAATGTAAGTGTTTATTTACAGTATGTAAGTTCCTGTAGAGGAGATCTCGTTATTGGCTAAGGGATAAGATAGTAGCTGGGAATGTTAAGCAGAATGGGAATATGAGCATTCCCACAGGGATTGTAAGTGTGAGTGAAGGAGAGTTTTAAAGGAGGGGAGACTGCAGGTGCTGCGAATATGAGGTGGGAGGGAGTTCCAGAGACGGGCTAGGGAAAAAGAGAGTAGGAGTTTGCCTGCTGGACGGGCGGGTTTCTGGAGTTTGATCAAGTTCTGAGTGTTGGTTCTTAGGGGTCTGCTGGGTATATGCATAGTGAAGGTTGAGGCAAGAGAAGGGCAGAGGGATGGCTTGAATATGAGCTTGTAGGCATGAGTTAGTTGAGTGTAGATAAGGTAGTTTGGAAGTTCTAGCCAATTTAGCTTGTGAAGAGCAATGCAGTGATGAGAGGAGGGTCTGTGGCCAGTGATGAATTTGGCGATTTTATTATAGCAGGAGAGTTTTGTTTTGGTAGAGGATTGTAGATTGGTAAGGAGTGGGGCACCATAAAGGAGGGAAGGGATGAGATATGTGGAAGCGAGGAGGAATCTAGTGGATGGGGTGAGGAAGCAAATATGGCAATAGAACATACCAAGTTTCTGGTGAGTTTTTTTATGTTACTTTGTATATGGGTGTCAAATTTTAGCTGATTATCAATTAGAATGCCTAATAGTTTAGCATTGGGAACAATTTCAAGGGTAGTATTGTTGTGACTGGTTATGGAGAATGAATTTATGTTGATAGTTAAGGTTCTGGATGGAGTGAATATCATGAGTTTAGTTTTTGATGGATTAAGAGCTAGATGATTAGCATCCATTGTTTGGTGGTAGAGAAGGCATCTTTTGTTAGTTGTATCAGGGTGGGAATGGAGTTAGCAGCACAGATAATTGTTGAATCATCTGCATATTGGATGATTTTAGCATAGGGATAGTGCGGTGGAAGTCGTTGATGAAAATGTTAAACAGTAAGGGACCTAATATAGAACCTTGGGGTACCCCAGTGGCAGTGTTAAGAAATAAGGAAGTGGATTTCTTCCATTTGACGGCTTGATGCCTATTGGAAAGGTGACTAGTAAACCAGTTAATAGAATTGGGTGAGAGTTGTAGATTAGAGAGTTTAGTCAGAAGGGGCGAGTGGGAGATAGTATTGAAAGCCTTAGAAAGATCCAAGAGGAGTGTGGAAACAATACAGCTAGAGTCGCATGCTTTATTTATGGTTTCAAAGAAGGAGAGTAGTGCAGTAGTAGTGCTGTGACCAGGTCTGAATCCATGTTGTGTGGGAATAAGTAGGTGATTGTTGATGAAGTAGGGTAGAAATTGCATATGAATACATTTCTCAAGTAGTTTAGAGATGGGGGATAGGATGGCAATAGGTCTAAAGTTGGAGATGTTATTATTTCCACCTTTGTGGAGGGGAATAATATATGCTTTCTTCCAGATTTGGGGTACATAGCCTTCTTGAATAGACCGGTTTATAAGAATATAGATGGGGAAGGAAATAGCATCACCAGCTGTTTTTAGGAAAAAGGAAGGGATATTATCAGGGGCATTAGAGCATGGTTTTAATTTTAGGAGGAGTTTTTTAATAGTTGATATGGGGATGGGTTTGAGAGAGAAGAGAGATAGGTGGGAGGTGGAAGTACCTGTGGAGGGGGGATTGTGGGAAGTGTAGTTGGATGAGTAGAGTTATTTGTGAAAGATGATGTTAATTTGGTTATGGAGTTGATGAAAAAGATGTTAAATTGGGAGGCTAGGTCGGTTTCAGAAGCATTATGTTCTGGTTGATGGTTTTCCTTTTTCCCAGGATTGAAGAGGGTGGAGATGGTATCCCAGAATTTTTTTGGGTTGGTTTTGTGATCATTTTGGAGGGTGATGTAGTAGGATTTGTGGTCAGAAATAATGAGTTTTTTAACTCTGTTACGGAGTATTTTGTAATCATTTAGGGTGGCTGGGGTTTTGCTTTTATAATGGTTCTTTAAAGCTTTATCACGGAGGTGCATGACAGCTAAGGTATTTTTAGTTAGCCAGGGGATGATTTTGCTCTTAATTCTCTTAGTTCTCAAAGGGGCCAAGTTGTCTATTAGGTTTAGAAATGTTATATTAAAATAATTGACAGCTTCGGCTAAGGGAGGAGTTTTTAGAGGATTACAGTTGAATTTTTTAATTTTGTCAGAGAAGGAGTTGGGGTTGAAGTTCTTTAAGGAACGCAAAGAGATGGTGGTTTGTGGTAGTTGAAGTGAGGGAGAGTGACGATGAGCGAAAGTAGGAAAGTGGTCGCTGAATGTGTCTGGGAGGGTGCCACTGCTGGTAATAAGATGAGGGTGTGATACTAGAACCCAGTCAATAGTGCTCCCAGAGGAATGGTCTTTTGATGGTCTGGTTATGGTGTTGATGAGCTGTTGGAAGTTATAGAGGTTTATATTTGGGGATCTTGTGGGGGATTGGACAGAGGGCCAGTTAATGTTAATGTCACCTAGGATATAAGTCTCGTTTGTAATATTGGAGGAGAGCCAAGAGAGTATGTCTTCGAGAATAGGTATATTGTCACCAGGAGGGATATAGAGGGAGGCTATGCATATGGTTTTATGCTTGTTTAGGTGAAGTAAAGCTAAAAGTAATTCGGCATTGGCAAATTGGGGAATAGGCTTAGAATATGATGTAACTGAAAGGGAAGAGGAATAGAGTAGAGCAACTCCACCTCCTTTTTTGTGGGTTCTATCTTTCCTGATGATATTATAGTTGGGGGGAGCTATTTCAGAATCTTTTATGGAGGGTTTTAGCCATGTTTCAGAGATAGAGAATATGTCGGGATGATTATGGAGAAGCCAGGCATGAAGGTTGGGGATTTTGTTGCATATACTTTGAGAGTTTAATGCTGAGAAGGAGAGGGTTTTTACAGATGGAGGGGTGTAATATGGTGTATATGAGGAGTTGATGGGAGAGGGACCTGGGTTGGGGTGAATGTCACCGTAAAGAAGGGTGTTGATTATATGGTGAAGTTGGAAATAAAGGTCAGTGGATTGTTTTGTGTATAGTTTGTGGGTTGTAGATTTGGTGTAAGTGGTGCTAGTTAGGGTTAGAGTGGTATATTTGTGGATGAGGAAGAGTCTGAATGGGAAGAGAAGGAAGGGGTTGTAGAAGTAAAGATGTGGGCTGATGAATGTTGAAGAGTATTGGTTTTGTTCAGGGATTGAACTAGTAGTGTGAAAGTAGGGTAAATGGATAGTATTGAAGGGTTTGGTAAGGTAGGTTAGATAGGATAGAACAAGAAGTAGTAGTAGATGGGTTATAAGTGAGGATGCTTTTGCTAGCATAGTTGTAATTTAGGGTTTTAGTTGGGAGGAGGGCTTGATAAGAGTGGAGTGTATGGTGTAGGTGTAAAAGGGTTTTGGTATATGTTATGAGTTGTTTGGGGAGGAGCTGGGAGGGTGAGGGGTGGGACAAGAGCTAAGTAGGGTGTGGTTAGTGGGTTATAAATCTAGAGGTAGTGGGGGCGGGTGGGAATAGGGGGCAGGGTAGGGGAGTGGAGTGAGCCTTTAGGGCGAACGGAGCGGGAAGAGCTAAGAAAGGAAGACTGAGATGAGTGAGCTATGAAAAACAATCGGTGAGGGCAGGAGTAGAAACACAAGGTAAGTAGCCACAGAGGATAGGAGTAGGGCACTGAGTCTGAGTGGAATACAGACATAGAATTCATAAGGGTACAGAGGTAGGATAGGCAGCCTGAGGTTTAGTCAGAAAGTTCAGAGCTTAGTAAGAATTAACTGTAAGTCAGTCGGTGGATGCTGCCACCTGCTGACCAAAGTGGGTAATTTGCAGATATTTGGGGCAGCACAGGGGGGAAAGGATGGAGTCTATGGAGCAACAGGAGACTGGGTCGGTGCTGGGCTGCTGGCTAGCGCACGCTGGGTCAAAAACATCAACCAGTGGCACAAAAAGACTATGCAGTGTGGTACATACACACGTTAGATGGTTTAGTTCTTGTGGGGAGGCAGGACAGTTTTCCAAATGCACCGCACAATGTCTGAGATAGCACCCTGGTTCCCTACCAGCAAGAACTATGTAGCACAGGTAGGATGCCTGGGGTATTGCACATATTGACCACAAGCTGTAAAAGGAAGTAAGGTATTATTACTACTATGGTGGCACAGCCATTAATAGGGAAGGGCTACAATGGGGTAGAATGGATTATGCAGTATGGGTGGCCTAGGGATGGTATGTGGTGAGGGTGTGAGTTTGTAGGAAGTATAGAGTAAGGGAAGACTAAGTGGGAGAGTAGGTATAATTACATCAATGATTAGGAGCAGAGGAACATCAGTACCACAATACATTAAAACATGGGCTGTAAACAGTGCTATACAATATACAAATGAAACAGTGGTGAGCAGCACATAAGTAGCAAAGGACTGTGTTCAAATACAGAGTAAGGCAGCATTCATAGATCAGAGAATAATAGAACAAACAGACAGCTTGTAAATCCTAACATCAACTAACTAAATTGTGGGATTCAGAGTTTATGCATTGACATACCACAGCATGAATTTGTTCAGACTAGTCAAGGTACATTAATTCAGTGTAAGCAAGTTGAGCGTTTCAAATGAACAGCAGTTGCGACATTTCTAAATGAGCCAGTAATGTGTGGGCAAACACAAAATGTCCAGTTCCAGCATAAAGTATAGAGCTTAAAATATTCTAATGCCTATAATACAGTGGTTTCAGCATATTAGATAAACGGACGGACTGCCTTTAGTTTCAGGAAATACCTCAAATGTAGCAAATCAAGTATATTAGCCGTTTCAGGATCTAAGCAACTCTAAAGCTGGTAAGCCTGCCGCCAAACGCTTGTAGAACGCTATCAAGCTTGCATGTAGAAAGTTAGTTACGAAGCTCCTAGTGAGCAAGTAAAGAGATAAGTAGAGGCAACTGTTAACAGTATTTAATGTAATATTAGAAAATAGCTAATAATACTATACAGGATAATCCTAGAAACGATAACCAAAACGAGAGATGAAAAGCGAACAAAGGAAAACCAAAAACAAACGTTCGCTGTGGAGAACCAAATAAGGGTCCAGACCAAGACTGCAGACAAGTATTTAATATTCCTAACTCAAACGCTTTACACACAAAAAATACGTTTTCGAAAATCTTCCTCAGAAAGCAAACACCAAAAAACAATAATATTACACTTAAATACCTTTGTGTGAATGGATAAACCAATGAATTTATAGCATCAATAAATCAATTAAAAAGTTTCAATTGAAAGGTTTCAATTAAAAAGTTTAAAAACTTAAAGCGTCTTCTTCCCTTTACTCAACACCAATAATAAATATATAAATTTGTATATGAATAAATGAGTGTCTTATAAAACAAATGAATATATATAAATGTAAAAAATTCATAGAATTAATATATACTTTAAAATGTATAATTTCATTTTGCAAGTATAAATTACAAACAACAGTTAAAACATTGTAGGGTCAATTTTGAACAAATTGTATTCCTATAATGCCTTCTAGTGGAAATTTATAATTTAGCACTCCTCAATTTTAAAATTGGAATAATAGATACCGTATCATTTAAACCAGGATCTCTATTGGCTTCCAAAATAATTTGCCATAATAACTCTCTATATTTGAGTTTTGTTTCCCACATACCTCCCCTAACTTCTTTGGGAACCACTTCAATTACAAAAAAAACAAAGGAGGCTTGTGGGCAGGTTAGTGTACGTTTGTAAAGTGCATTGTTCATATTGTGTTTATTAATTTCATATTAATGTTCGTATATTCTTAATTTCAACTTCCTCTCAGTTTTACCAACATAAAAGGACCCACAAATAGAACAAAGAGCTAAACAAACCACACCATTAGTGTTACAATTAGAAAAAGAGTGACTTTTAATGTGTTTGTTCCTACTGGGTATATAAATAGTAGAACAATTGATAATATGTGAGCATTGGGAACATGAACCACATTTAAAGGTCCCCAATCTTCTAGATGTACCTTCAACTCTTGAACCACCGCCAAACTCAAATAACCTCTTAAAGTTAGTACCCCTTCTATAGGTTAATCTTAAAGGTTGACTGTGAATTTGTTTAAGTTCAGAAATTTGTTTAAAGCGTTCCCATTCTCTAGAGACAGTTTGCTTTATATGAACCAAAAGTAGAGCGTGCACAACCAATATAACCAGAAAAACAAGGAAGACGAGGTCCAGCCGACAGAAGTTTATTCACAACGTACAATACACCGTACCATTGACCTAGGTTTCGTCCGAATACTCAGACTTGTTCAGAATGCCATGATACTGTTACAAACCACTTAAATAGACAGTGCAATCAATCAATGAATTAATTAACCAGTCAATTAAAATTCAGTTAAAACACTTAAAATGTGACGAATACTATCAGACATTAAGTTACCTTACAATTTGTGTTGTACAATGAAAATAAAAAATTAATAAAAATGAATGCATTATTTAAATAGAAAACACACATCTATAATTTGTAATTTTGAATAAAAGAATATATATGTAATATAATTTGAATGAAATTATATATGTGTGTAAATATATATAAATATGTATCTTAGAGAAACATAAATATTATTAAAAGTCGTTGATTTCACATAAAATTTAAATCTATGTGTACATACTATTATTTAATACCTGTGATGTTCCTTAACTTGAGTATAGGCTTGACAGTGCTATACTCATTTAATCCAGGATAATTGTGTGCATTTAATCTAAGTTGCCATTTTAATTCGCAAATGTCCAAATGTGTATCCGTAATCCTACCTTATTGATCTACCTTTATCTGTTTCAGTATACAGAATTTGAAACTATGATCGGAATGGTCAATCAAATGCCTGGCAAGAGCATTTGTGGTTTTAAGGTGTCTAACATCCAACAAGTGCTCCTTTATCCTTTCCCTAAAATGCCTACTTGTTTTGCCTACATAAAAGGCGTTACATTCTTGACATAAAGCAAGATAAACCACATTTTTGGTATAACAATCAAAGTGACCCAAAATAGAAATATAACAATGATTTATCGTGAGACTGTTACCAGTAGAATGTATATAGGGACACGTGGAACACCTTCCACATTTAAAGTTACCTATTGGTCTATTACATGTATGCCCCCTTCCCCATACATTCATTTCAAAAATATCTTTCAATGATGAATCTTTCTTATATACATAACTCAATTTACTGTTAAATTGTGGGGCCAAATCCTTATCCGACTTCAAAATACCCCAATTCCTATCGACTATTTTCCTAATCTCTTCAGAATCGCCATTGTATGTTGAAATAAACAATAAGGATGACTTTGCCAGAAATGTTGACCGTACCAAAACATTACCTACAGAATTATTCGAATTGTTGTCAAGTTTTAAAATGGCTTGAAGCACACCTATTTCCCTTTTATGTGTTATTTCCTGAAACAAATCCAAACATAATTTTTCAGGATACCCTCTGTTCAGAAATAGTGAAATCATAAAATTCAACTCATTCATGAATTCCCTATCGTCACTAACCATCCTGGTGGCCCTAACCATTTGGCCCTTCACAATCGCCTTTTTCTGATGGCTAGGGTGCCAACTGTTATAATGAAGATAGGAATTCGAAAAGGTTGGTTTTCTGTATATATTGGATTTGATTAAACCACCTGCTCTATCATAAGTTAACCTAAAGTCCAAATAAGTGATGGTCTCAAAGTTTATCTCATGTGTGACTCTCAAAAACCATACTGTACTATTGATGTGTTTAATAAAGACTTCTAATATATTCGCATCACCTTCCCAAATGATAAAAATATCATCTAAACAGCGTGAATACATTTTGATATGCTTATAGAACTCACTGGTAAAGATATAATGTTCCTCCCAATAAGCCATAATGTAATTGGCATAAATGGGGGCACAAGCAGCCCCCATTGCCACCCCGGTTTGTTGTTTAAAGTAATGTCCTTCAAAAAATAAATAATTATTTTTCAAAACAACTTCCATTAGTTTGACAAGAACATTAATTCTGTCCTGCTCGTACAAACCAGTTTCCAACAATTGTTCCTCCAACCACATTAAACCTGTCTCATGCGGCATAACCATAAATAAATTACATACATCTATGGTTGGGAAACAATAATCATCTTTAAACTTAAATGCCTTCAATCTTTCCAAAAAATTCCAAGAGTCCTTAGTGATATGGGGAAAACTACTTATACCTGTTTTTAAGTGGTGATCCAAAAATTGACTTATGAAACTTACTTTGCTTCTCTTACCGTCAACAATAGGTTTGAATTGCACATTATTCAATCCTTTATGTATTTTAGGTATACCGAAAATACCACTAACCACAGGATAAGCATTTACCATGTAATTATACTCAATTTCAGATACTTCCCCCTGATATAACATATCATCCAAACAAAGATCAATGTTTCTGTATGCTATATTAATCTCATTTAAATTTACTTCAATGTAAGCATCCTCCAAAAGCATTGACATCATGAGACTAATATAGTCACAATTATCTACGATCACCACAACATTGCCCTTATCCGGCTTCATAATTCGAATATTCCCCATTTGACTCAAATTTTCCATTAATAAGTACTCATCCTCTGTCATGTTACTGTATGTTTTTTGCTTTTGCCTTTTAAAATACTGCCTTATATCAAATTCACACAATTTTTCAAACATGGCCACCATAAAATTCAAAGGCGGGTTAAAAACGCTAGGTTTAGCCAACTTCTGATTGTTAACCATATCGTTACAGTTATCAGTGTGCTCAAACATAACCTTAAGATTCATTTTTCTCGTGAATAGTTTCAAATCGATAAGTGAATCAACAAGGTTTCCCCTCCTACAAGGAACAAAATTAAATCCCTTCGAAAAGAGATTCAGCACCTAAAATAACACTAGAATAATTGTATAATTTAAAGTCCCCCATACTGTTTACTGTTATAGTGGGGCTACTCAAAATCACATAACTAAAAGAACCTACCGTGTCACTATTTAAAACACCATAACCAAAACTATTGCTGCCACTGGTGTGTTCCATACTATCCACATTCATTTCCTCGTCAGTATATATATCAAAAACTGCAAATGGCATACTACTACTTTCCTGTTGGTTAAGGTTGTGTCCTAATGTTTTAGTTATCACCCCACTACCGGTTCCATCTACAACGTCACCCCCATCTGTAAAACAACAAGGTGGTGAATACATCGTCATAGAAGCACCGGTACAAGTATTTGATGCCATACCAACACCTTCCTCTAAATATTATTAATTTCATAATAATGTTTGTATATTCTTAATTTCAACTTCCTCTCGGTTTTACCAACATAAAAGGACCCACAAATAGAACAAAGAGCTAAATAAACCACACCATTAGTGTAACAATTAGAAAAAGAGTGGCTTTTAATGTGTTTGTTCCTACTGGGTATATAAATAGTAGAACAATTGATAATATGTGAGCATTGGGAACATGAACCACATTTAAAGGTCCCCAATCTTCTAGATGTACCTTCAACTCTTGAACCACCGCCAAACTCAAATAACCTCTTAAAGTTAGTATCCCTTCTATAGGTGAATCTTAAAGGTTGACTGCGAATTTGTTTAAGTTCAGAAATTTGTTTAAAGTGTTCCCATTCTCTAGAGACAGTTTGCTTTATATAACCTGAATCACCTGTATAGTCCATAACATATATTTCATCCCAATTATTGGTAGAAATGTTAGAATTAAAATGGGAATTAGGTCCTTCATCACATCCTAAAATAGGGGCAAACCTCACTGTCCTACCTTCAAAAACCTCTTTAGTGACTTCATAAATCAAATTTTCAGGATAACATCTGTCTCTGAACATTTGAGTAACAAAATCACAATCCTTTAAAAATTCATTATCTTCAGAGGTCATACGACTAATCCTAACTAACTTTCATAGTTTCATAGTTTAGTACTAGGCTATCTGCCCTGGGGCATTTGTAAGCCTAGCCATAGTGATGTGGCTTTCGCCACCCCATGAAGTGGTACAAAAATGTACAGAATAGATTTAGAATACTGTGCCTCTGTCTAGTAGTGATACAGTGAAGGTCCCCTTAGATAATAGAATTAGTTTACTGTGCCCCTGTCTAGTAGTGACACAGATGTGACCCCTGGGGTAAACTTACGATCTCCCATCCACTCATCAAGATTTCTCTTGAAGAGAGGCAGTGAGGGGCTCTGCCTAACATGAACTGGGATCTTGTTCCAGAGCATGGGAAGCCTCTGGGTTATGAATCTATCCCTCCAACATGTCCTATTCATACTTGTGCCGAGGTTTAAGTCTTTAGCTCTCGTGGTCCTGATGGATTTGGATTTTTTTGAGGTGGAGCATGTCCATCAGTTCCTGATTGGACATGGCCTTGTACGTCACACAGAGATCACCTCTGAGCAGGCGGTATGCTACTGAATAGAGCTGGAGTTTCTTTAGTCTGGCAGAATAAGACATATGTTGGAGACCCTTGATCCACTTGGTGAGGTACTTTTGTGGTCTCTCCAGCTGTTGCAAATGCCGGGTGAGGTACATACCAAATGGGGCATTGTACTCAATCATGGGTCTGATGAGGGAGGAGTATAGGGGTACAATGACATCCTTGGATCTGGATGTGAATCCCTTCATGATAAGGTGTGCAAGGTAGAATGTTTTTTAACCACTTTGGCAACGTGGGTGTCAAATGAGAGGTCGCTGTCGACTTGGGTCCCTAGGTCTCTGATTACTTTTTCCGTACTCAGTGGGTTGCTGTCTATGTGATAATTTGTGGGTACTTTGTTTTTCCCAAAGGGGATGACTATACATTTTTTGACATTTAGTTTAAGGTCATGACTCCGGCACCAGTTGTCTGTTTCTGTGAGGCCTTTTTGTAGGATGTATGTGTCCGCTGGTGTATCAACTGTGGCGCCTAGTTTGCAGTCATCTGTGAACTTTGTCAGCCACAACCCTCCCATGTTTGCTTTAACATCTGAGAAATAAATGCCGAACAAGAGGGGTCCCAGGACAGATCCCTGTGGGACACCACTTGTGACTGGCTTTGAGTCTGACATTGATCCAGCAATTTAACTTTATGGGTTCTGTCCTTTAGCCAGTTTGCAACCCATCTAGTGACATAAGGGTTTACGTTTAAGCTGTTGAGCTTATCTATGATGCCTGAGTGGGGTATTGTGTCGAAGGCCTTAGCCAAGTCCAGGTAGGCTGTATGGACTGCTTTGCCCTCATTAATGGCTCTAGTGACGGTTTTGAAAAAGTCAACCAGGTTCAAAAGGCAGAATCTGCCCTTTACAAAGCCGAACTGGGTGGGGTCAAGTGTCTGTAGGTCCCCAATGTCTCTGTTTATGAGTTCCATAAACATTCTTTCCATAGCTTTGCAGACCAGGCTAGTTAAGCTTATGGGGCGGTAGTTCCCAGGGTCTGTAGAGGTACCCCCTTTGTGGAGTGGGACCACTGTTGCTGTATGCCAGTGTTCAGGTACATATCCTGTAGTAAGGCTAAGGTTAAATAGCATTTTTATGTGCGGGTATTAGCTCCTCTTGGAGTTCACGTAGAACGCAACCCGGGATACCGTCAGGTCCCATTGATGCTGTGTTTTTAGCTTTGTTGAGGGCGGTTCTCACTTGGACATCTGAGATGACAGGGAGATTACATTCAGCTGGGATAAGTATCTCTTCTTTTGGGGGTGAGGGAGGGGAGAAATTTGCACTGAACCTGTCAGCCAGAATGTTGGCAATATCTGTGGGTTCGGTGTATTTTTTATTTTTGTGAACTAACTCTGAGCATATCTGAGGGTTTCCGCCCAGGTTTCTAACATAGCTGAAGAAGGCTTTGTGGTTATCTTTAGTGTCCTTAGCGATTTTTCTCTCAAAGTTGGCCTTGGATGTTTTTATGAGAGAACATAGTGTTGATCAGAGATGTCTTCCCTTTATGGGATTTTGCTCTGTCGTGCAGTAGCTTCCTTCTTTTGTTATACAATTTGTTAATGGCTGAGGTCCACCAGACAGGACGCTTGCCTTTGGTGGAGAGGGACTTGGATTTATTTGGAATTGCATGATCCATGCATTCTTGGAGATGTCCATAGAAAGCATTTGTGAAGGATTCGGCATTGTGGGATGTGGTATCCACTGGCCCAGTGGGCTTAAAGGATACAATCTCAGTCTTAAGAAGAGTAAAGTCTGCTTTTGAGAAGTTTTTCACTGTGGTCTTTTGTGCTGGGGGTGGAGGTTGGATATGTATATCCAGGGTGATTAGTTTGTGGTCAGATCTCACTAGTGAGGGGTATACCTCCGGTGTGGAGCATTTTGTCCCCATGTTTGTGATGATCAGGTCTAGTATATTATCTCCCCTAGTGGGAGAGGTGACTAGTTGTTCCAGTGCATTTGAATTTATGAATTCCAGGAACCTTTGGGCTAGGGTGTTAGGGCTAGAATAATGTACCCAATCTATGTTTGGGTAGTTGAAGTCTCCCAGTATGATGGTATTTTGTGGTACATTCATATCCTCCAATGTCTTCAGGAAGGCTGAATGGGGTTCCTGAGATTGGGAGGGTGGTCTGTAACATGCTACCAGTTGTATAGCAGTTTTGCCTATGGTTAGTTGCACCTGTATGGTCTCTGATGCTTCATGTGTTGCTACTAACCTGGAGGTGTGGGGGTCCTTGATGAATATGGACACTCCCCCTCCCTTTGTAGTTTGGCCCGGGTTTTGGGGCCGAAAAGCATGATACGAGGTATAGCCTGGTAGCGCTGGGGTGCTCTCAGGAGCCTTGAACCAGGTTTCAGTTACTACACAGACGTCGATGTTCTCCATACTGAGGAGTGCATCGAGTGCCTGCATCTTGAGATTTAGACTTCTGGCATTGAGCAGCATTACACTTAGTTTTTTTCCATTTTTGTTTTCTAAGGAGGTGGGTTTGTCTTTTGAGCCTTGCCTAAAAAAGGCACTATGGGGGTGGCAAGAGCCTTAGCCAATATCCGGAAGCCCAGTGGTGACAGGTGCAAGCCGTCCTTGCGAAGCAGCGTGGCTTGTCCAACATGTCATCCCAGGCAGACAGACATTGGATCCCCTTAGAATGACACCAGTACTTGAGCCAATTATTAAAGCTGATCATCTTGTCTTTGTATTGTGGCATCATTCTTGGTGAGGGCAAGATGCTGCTCAGGGTCAGGGTCATACCAGCCTGGGCTACATAATCAGAGAGCTCCTCTATGTCTCTTTTCATGTAGTCCAGGGAGGTACGTCTCAGGTCATTCACGCCAGCATGGACAATGGCGGAGTCATATTTGTACTTGCTTTGGAGTGACCTGAGTGCTTGTGTTATGTGGCTGATCCTAGCTCCCAATAGGCAACTCACAGTCACCCTCTCCTTGTTCAGCCTGGTAAGCGGGACATCAGTGTGTCTGACTATAGAATCACCTATTACTAGTGTATCAGGCATGGTGTTTGGCCTTAAGGGCTGTGATTGATTGACACACTGATTTATTGAAGTATGTGTTGCATGAGTTTTGTTTTGAGGTGGTGGATTTTTGGATGTCTGCTTTGGGAGCCTCTGTTGTTTTGGTATGTTTTTTATTACAGCCTTCGAGTATGTCTTTGTGTTTTTATGTGTTTGGTTTGCAGTTGTGGTAGGTCTATGTGGGACTGGGTTTGTTGTGTGTGTGGTTACCATCTCCTCCTGTCTGGTCATGCCAGCCCTGAGTTGAGAGAGTTCAGCCTCCAGTTTGGCTATATAGTTGCATCTCTCACATGTATTTGTGTTTGTTGGGAGGAGGAGAAGGTTGTCTGTGTACATGAGACAATTGTAGCATTGTCTCAAGATACCCAGATTAACCAGCTGAACTGGAGAGGACGCCAGCAATCTACCACTCGACATGCTAGAACAGTATAAGGGAGTGCTGTGCCTTTAAGGGAAGTGGATATTCACAGGGGTGGTAGGTGGATGTAGTGCTTACTTAGTACGAGAGTGCTTACTTAGTAGAGAAGTTTTGAGAAAAAGTGCTAGGCTTATAATATAGCGAGTAGTCTGATTATACTAAGAGTAGAGCTTCCTTAAGGGAAAATTTGAAGAGCAGACTTGGCGGAGCCAGAAGAAGTTTAACCTTGTTTAACCGGCTATGCGCACAATTGCGCAAAGCTGCGCAAACGCGGATTTTAAACAGGGAACTTCAAAAGAGCTAGAAATGGTCCAAAACAACCAATTACTACAGCTCTTGTGCTGAGGTCACTTCCTACAGGGACAGGTAGGCTGCTCAAGGCTCCCCACTCCCACTGGTGAGCAAAGAAACTTCCTTCTATCCAAGTAAGGTAATGGACAACACAGGAACTACACCACAGCCCAAAATACAGCAATGCCTGTAAACTGGTCTAAACTAGTCAAGGAGAGGCGGGAAAACAAGGATTATTTTTTTGGGGTTTTTTGTTTTTAGATAGAAACACACAGAAAATGCAGAAACAGTAATAAATCAGTTACACAGGCTAGCACACTTTATTGGGAAGCCTCAACAGTTAAATTAAACAAACAAACTTTCGATCAAATTCGACTAAAAAGTAACTTTAAGTGCAGATTTTAAAATAATGCAGCAAACAGCTACAAAAACAGTTTAAGCTTGTTTAGGGTAAGCTAGAGAAGCTATTTCGAGTAAAAAAACAGCAAAGATACTTAAATCCAGAAAGTAGTCGCTTTTCTGAGTTCTCTGTAGCTAGGACCACTCTGCAGGACCACGAGGAGCTTGTCTGAGTAGTATAGCCAGAAAAAAAACGCCCAGAGGCGGATTTTAAACAGGGGACTTCAAAAGAGCTAGAAATGGTCCAAAACTTTGTCCTTTGAGTAAGTTCTTTTTTTGAAAGAAAGGGTGCCCACTACTAAAGTGGAGACATGAGTTGGAAAAAGTTCCTTTCCTAAATACTTTTGAAGAAAAGGAATGGTCTAATTTGGTCAAAGAAATGTCCAAATAGATCAATTGTTGAGTATCAAGGTGGTAGGTAAAAATCCAAAAATTCTGTAGTTCCTTTCAAATATGAGAGAAATTCAAAAAATCTTTCCTGTGAATCATTCCAAAAAATACAAATATCATCAAGGAAGCGTTTATAAAAACACCAACAACTAGAAAACTCAGAATCAATTACAAATAATTTCTCCCACCAGGACAAAACTATATTTGCATAAGTGGGGGCACATTTTGCCCCCATAGCAACCCCTCTTTCCTGCTTAAAAAATTCCCCTTCAAAGTACATGAAATTGTTCTTGAGAACTGTTTCCATTAATAATAGGCATGTCGTAAAATCATCACAACCAAATTTACCACTATCTCTCATGCTTTCTTCAAGCCATAACAATCCAGTTTCATGAGGAATAGAACCAAAGAGGTCTACAATATCCAAAGTTATAAAAAGTATGTTGGGATGAAAAAGTTCTTGCTTTACCTGCCTAAGAAAGTCCCAAGAATCTTTTAAAACAGTAACTCCCTCACTCGAGAGTATTTTTAACTTAACGTCCACATACTTTGCTAAAGGGGTAGTAATGGACCCCTCAGAAGAAACAATAAGTCTTAATGGCAGATCCCTAGAGTCTTTGTGGACCTTAGGAATGCCAAATACTGATGGTGTCCTGGGGTTCTTGTTAAACAAAAAATTGTAAATATCCAAATCAATAGATCCTTCTAACAAATCATTTAAAAGAACATTGATCTTAGAATAAGCTATGTTAACTTCATTTAAGGACGATTTGGAATATTTAGAATAATTAGATAACATATCTTTCATTTTTGATTCATATGAAATGCAATCCATAAGCACAGTTCCACCCCTTTATCTGGCTGCATAATCCTCACAGCTTTATTTATTCTTCAATTCATTCAATAATAATTTTTCATTTTTGGAAAGGTTAGAGTTAACTCTATGAGTATTAATAGTATTTCTAATTTCCCTTTCCAATATTGCCTCCAAATTCTTAAGCTGTGGGTGTAGTGGGGGGTTGAAAATACTTTTTTTCTTGAAAACTGATTGTGTACTTATAGAATTGGAACCTGCAAACATCAAAGCTAAATTTTTCTTTCTTATAAATAACTTCATATCCAAAATGGCTTTGGGAATACTTACTTTCCTAACAGGTATAAATTTAAAACCTTTGGAAAATAAGTCAAAATAACCCAAAGTAATAGATACAGCACTATAGTTAAAAATCTTGTAATTTCTATACTCAAAACTATTGCCATTCTGAACAATATCAGAACTACAATTTGAATTTTGATTATCTAATATCTGGGGTTCTCCTTGTAGTTGTAATAATTGTATAATGTACAGGTTTCTTCTTCCGTATCCTGTCGGACCTCCGTGGGGGAGGGGGGGAGCTCTAAAGGGTCATCCTGATTAACTACTGAAGAATCATTATGAAAAGCATCACCTGGAACGTGTGAATAAACTTTAAACTTATTATGTGTACCTGTATAACGTTCCTTAATATCTGAATTGAAAGGCCTGGGTTAAGGGTATGCTGTGCCTTCATGATATTCCCTAATATCTCTTTCTTGTTTACCCTCCTTCCGCTTCATGTTATTTTTACAATCTAAATCGATTTGTTTGAAAATATTATTGTAAAGGGATTTTTCAGACTCCACATCAAACAAAAGATCATGAATAATAGTAGAATTAACAGCCTCCATTTTTCCAACAATATTTCCCTCATTCTCTCATTTTCAGTAACAATAGCTTTTACAACATCTAAACCACACTTGTCAAATATCTTAATAAGTTCAGTGTGGAAAGGAGAACCCTCCTCCACACGATTAGGAAACTTGCAAGCTCGCAAGCCCTTAGGAACTATGTTCCTGTTAAGACATTCTTTAAGAAAAACATTGTCACAACCCAGACGCTTGTATTTATCCATATAAAAATGTAAAACATCCAAACTTTCCCTACAAGTCCTAGAACCATTGTCCTGAATATTGGTACCAGAATTGTTTGAATTTAAAGTGTAATTCTTCTTAATGAAATCATTATAGTCAAAAGATTGAGAAGAGTTTGAAAAGTCACCTTGTACCCGAGAACCATCAGCCCTGTTGCTAGAAATGCGTATGTTTCCATCATCACCATTTTCATTAAAATTCGAACGCAACAGCTGGGGAAATTCGTTAAAATCCTGTAAATCCAAAAGAGTAGGATTGGCACAATGATTGTTCAAGTTTGAGTTGTGGGCCAAATCTTCCGTATTGGAAAGACGTTCATTTTGCTAAGTTCGTAATGCTCCGGTATGACCGGAAGCTAGTGTAACAATAGACTGACATGCGGGGGTGAGCATCTCCACCAATTGGGAAAGTTGGCCAATCACATTCCTAAGCTCACCTATCTCCCCACCTCGGATGTCCGTCTCGGTCTCAGCCCCTGAGAACTCCATCTCAAATTGTAACTATAACCAAAACGAGAGATGAAAAGCGAACAAAGAAAACCAAAACCATAAACAAACGTTCGCTGTGGAGAACCAAATAAGGGTCCAGACCAAGACTGCAGACAAGTATTTAATATTCCAAACTCAAACGCTTTACACACAAAAAAATACATTTTTGAAAATCTTCCTCAGAAAGCAAACACCAAAAAACAATAATATTACACTTAAATACCTTTGTGTGAATGGATAAACCAATGAATTCATAGCATCAATAAATCAATTAAAAAGTTTCAGTTGAAAGGTTTCAATTAAAAAGTTTAAAAATTTAAAGCGTCTTCTTCCCTTTACTCAACACCAATAATAAATATATAAATTTGTATATGAATAAATGAATGTCTTATAAAACAAATGAATATATATAAATGTAAAAAATTCATAGAATTAATATATACTTTAAAATATATAATTTCATTTTGCAAGTATAAATTACAAACAACAGTTAAAACATTGTAGGGTCAATTTTGAACAAATTGTATTCCTATAATGCCCTCTAGTGGAAATTTATAATTTAGCACTCCTCAATTTTAAAATTGGAATAATAGATACCGTAGTCCTAGGAACGCTTGTGGAAAAGATAAGGTCCAGAGCCAACATTCAGGGGTGAAGCTAGTCAACACAACTCTAGCTAAGTGGGATGCATAATTAGGTCTGTACACAGTTCCCAAACAAATAATCCTTGCCTCCAGACCGCTCGTCGAGCGCTATTTATCTAGAGGCGGGTCAACACACTGTAGTTAAGCGGTGTATATAAGTTAGGGCTATACACATAACATCATATTTACAAGGACATAGAATTATTTGCAAAATTCTGTCTAGTTAGGCTGGCAGCCTTCACAAGGCCTCAAAATTCTGGGCCACAGTGAACAACATCCTTCAACCTGGTAAAGCAACAACTCCCCTACCTAATATAGACAGTTAAAACACGCATATAGCCTCCAGTTTCAATGACTACTTCTTCTGTACTTAAACTAATAAACAATACAAACCCTAATAACCTCCCCCAACCTCCTAAGCACCAGACTAACTGTACCCCCTTCTCACTCAAACCTGTACCAATATATACCATCCAAAAACTCTTAGCAAAACTTAAACCAACCACCCTTGCTGCTTGCAATCTTCCTGGCGAATATCTCCAACTAGTATCTAGAGCCATAGCCTACCCCATCACACTGCTAATAAATAGATCTATCACTGAACAAACCGTCCCAACCTTGTGGAAAACCTCTTTCATTATCCCCCTCCATAAAGGTGGACCATCCACCAATCTCTCCAACTACCGACCCATTGCCATCCTCTCACCACGATCCAGAATCCTAGAAAGATGCATACATCAGCAGCTCCTCACCCACCTCCGCTCTAATAACCTTTTATCCAACTCACAACATGGCTTCCTCCTATTCCACAGCACCACCATAGTCTTAATTAAGTTCACCAACATCATAAAGACATACATGAACAAAGGTAATCTTGTCTCTGCCACCTTTGTAGATTTATCCAAAGCTTTTGATACAGTTTCCCACAATAAACTCCTAACCTGCCTCTCAGATCTCAACTTTGACAGCCCCACCCTATACTGGTTTAAAAGTTATCTAGACAACCGCCATCATTCATTCAAATGGCTTAACTCCTAACTCCCTATCCCCCCACCCACTCCCAGTCGACTTACCCTAAGGCTCCATCCTCGCCCCCTCCTGTTCAACCTCTTTACGAATCATCTCCACTCCGTTACTACAAATGCCAAAATAGTCCAATACGCCGATGATACAACTCTGCATACTGAATATTGAATATGAATACTGTCATTTCATGTATGATCTGTTTCTCAATGAGGGAGGATGTAGAGCAGAGCGTGTGTATGTACCTTTAAGAAGTATTTCCAGATGTAGCTTGTGGATATAAGTATTGAGCATGTGCAGGCAGCAGTGCCATTTTGAAAGAACAGCCAGAGTGTTAACGTGTATGAGATGAGTTTTGTAGTCAGTCTGTTTATAAGTTTATTTAAGTTTAAGTTACAAAGCCTCATTTCTGGTGTGTGTAATAAAACTGCTTTAACTGAACCCCCAAATGTTCTTCTGTTTTATCCTGACCAGACGAATGACACTCTTCTCAAATTCCTGCCCCCTTGGACTGTGGTTCAGAGGAAGAGGACTGTATTAGTCCAGATTCCCCTCTGGGGGGAGCTCTCTTTTACAGATACTATTGCTCACATGATGGAGTTTAAGTGAGATTGTTCTCAAGTCTCAGATATTCAGAAAAGTTATTATGAGCTCCTCCAGATGGAGTCTGCTTAGCCATCAGCTGTTCCTCCTGTTCTGCCTGCCATTATGAATACCTTTTCAGCAGCTTCTCATCCTCTCGCACTGAAGAAACCTGATGGATTTTCCAAAGTGCCTGAGGAGTGTAAATTTCTTTATAAATGCCATTCTGCTGACCCGTAGTCTTTGCCTGATGGTGTTAAGGCCAAACTATTGGATGCTCCTTCAGATAATAATAATTTTTTTGGGACTGCTGCTGCTGCTGAACGTGACCTTCCAGGATAAGGATAAAGCCTTGCAGGAGTTGAAACATATTTTTGTTTTTCCTATCTCCATATTTCATAGGAATTATCCCTCCAAATCTGCTTTTGTTCATAGGCAGTCTTGCCCCCAAACTGAATGGCAAAAAGGGGTTGTAGACACAGTTCCTGCTAAGTCTACTCAGACTTCTGCCTCCCAGAAACCTGCTTTTCAGGACATGCTGGGTTCCATTTGGCAGTTTGCTTCCCCTTTCCCTCAGCCAGGTTTCCTCATCACTTTTTGTTTCCCTTTCTTTTCCAAATGTGTGAAGGAACACAACATACTCGAGTTCTGTTCATGATCTGCCAGGGGTATGTTATGGTTTGGAAATCTTTCCTCTCTCTCTCTTTGGGTATTCCTCAACCTCTTGGGGAACAGCTTCCTCTTTTCTCAGAGGTGCTTCATTCTCTTTTGGTTCAGGGCACCATTCAAGCTGTGCCTCCTGTCCAGGTAGGGAGGGATTTTTATTCCAGAATATTTTTGGTTCCCCAGAAGGAGGGCACTTGGAGACCAATTCTGGATCTTTCCTGGCTCAACACCTTTCTCAAGATCCCTTCCTTTTGGATGTTGTCTCTTCAGACTTTATTTCCCGTTTCTACACCAAATCTTTCTGGTCTGTCTGGAGCTCAAGGATGCCTTCCTTCATATCTCCATCCACCCCCTTTCCAAGAAACTTACTTTTCTCTGTTTCTTCCTTGCATTTTCAGTTCTCTGCTCTGCCCTTTGGCCTCTCTACTGCCCCAAGGGTGGTCACCAAATGCCTCACTGCTGTCATTGCCTTTTGCAGGATGAGAGGAGTTCAAATCTTTCCCTATCTAGATGATTAACACATTCAAGCTTCTTCCCCCTGTTTGAGGATCTCAAATTTACCATTTCCATGTTGTAGACTCTGGTGTTCACCATAAACTTCCCAAAATCAGCCCTTGCACTTTCTCAAGGTCATATTTTCCTTGGTTGCAGGCTTCAGACCATCCCCATGCTAGCATCTGTGCCACCCCCCCCAAGGTCCTGTCTCTCACTGCCTTTTTCCAGTCTGTTCTTTCCCTGGCTAGAGTCACAGCCATAGAATTTCTCAGCATTCTCAGGTTCATGTCTTCCACCATTCCCTTGCTTCTTGTGGCTAGGCTACCCACGAGAAATCCTCAGTTGTACCTCAAGTCAGCGTGGCTTCAACATTGCCACCCCCAGGTACCCTTCCTTCCCTGTCTCAAGCTTGAGCTTCAGTGGTAGATTCATCAACCTTCTTTCAACCCAGGGCTTCCTTTCCAACCTCCAGTCCAGTCTTGAGCTTTTTACAGATGCCTCAGACAGGGGGATGGGGTGCCTGCTTTGGCCCCATCAAGGTTCAGGATCTCTTGATTCTTCATCAGAGGTTGGACCATATCAGTATAAAGGAGATGAGGGCCCTGCTTCTAGCTCTTCAGGCTTTTCTTTCCCTCTTTCCTCCTGGGCCCTTCAAAAATTCAGAGACAATGCCACAGTGATGTGGTATGGCAACAAGCAATAGAGTTCAAGGTCTTGTCTTCTATGCATACTAGCTCTTCAGGACTGCGATCTAGCTGTCCAGTATCAAGTGACTCTTCCCTTTGAGCACAATCTAGTGACAGACTCCATGAGGAGGTCTAGCACACACGCTCACAAATGGATGTTTCACAGGGATGTATTCCTGAACATTGTCCTTCTGTGGGGTATTCCTCAGGCATATATTTTTGCCTGCACTCTGAACAGACGACTTCCTCTATTCTGGTCCAGAGTTTGCAAGTCCTATGGCTTGGGAAGTGGACGTCCTGTCTTTCCCTTGGAAGGAGATATTTCTGTATGCCTTCCCTCCCCTTCGTTTCTTACCATGAGTCTTTAACAAGATTAGGCAGGACTCTCCCAAAATCGTGCTAGTGTGCCTCCCTTTTTCCTAGACAGCATTGTTCTCCTTTTCCTTCTCTCTTGGCCAGGAGCAATCACTACAAGTTACCACACTGGGTGGATTTTCTCACACAAGACAAAGGGTCTCTTACCTATCCTCACTTATCCACTCTTCAACTGAAGTGGGCGATAGGGTTTTGACCCATTTCAGGCACATCTTTTCTGAGGATATGCTTTTGGTATTGCAGAAGGCCAGGAAACCCACTTCCAGGAAATCATATCTGTCCAAATGGAAAAGACTTTGTCTGGTGCCTCTGTCGTCATCAGGATCCCCCATCTGTAGTGGTTCCTCTGGTTGTCTGATATTTGTGTGGATTGCCCCATGCTGGGTTAGTGTATTCTTCAGTTAAAGCTCACCTCTCAGTAATTTCTGGTTGTCTGCCTGTACATTTGGCCTCTAGATTTGAGGTCAAGCAGTTTCTTAAAGGTGTCCTTCGTATCAGGCCTCCCGGGAAGCTTATCATGCCTTCTTGAGACTTCAGTTCTGTTCCTGACAATTGACTCCGGCTCCTTTTCAGCCTGCATTTTCATCTTCTGTACATTGTACTTGAAAGACTATTCTCCTTTTGGCTGTCACTTCACCTAGGAGAGTCTCAGAACTTCAGCTTTTCGTGCCCATTGCTCCTTTCCTAGTTTTCCACAGAGACAGGGTGTCTCTTCATACCAATCCTGCTTTTATGCCCAAGGCAGTTAATGACATTTTCCTTAATCAGTTTGTTCAGCTTCCCTTCTCTTTTCCATCCTCCACAGTATGCCAAGTTAGAAGGTCCTTCACACCTTAGATTTGCATAGACAGCTCAGATATTATTCAGAAAAAACTAAAATTGTTCACAAATCTAAGCAGCTTTTTTGTTTCCTTTCATCCCAGATATTTGAGATTGGCTGTTTCTAAGTAAACCATCACCTCCTGGATTTCTAAGGCTATTTATTTTTGTTATTTTCATGAAAAGTGTCTTTCCTCATCAGTAAAGGCTCATTCTGCCAGGGGGGGTTTTCTCCTCTGGGATTTTTTTCATGAGGCTGGATACCAATTCCACCCTTGAGGCTGCTACTTGGTCCTCTGTTCACACTTTCACAGCATTACAAGTTGGATGTTATTTTCAGGGACAGGCCTGGCTTTGCCAGTGCTATCCTGCATGGGTTTCTGAAGGGCTTGTCTGTGCTATCCTCCTCCCAGGCTTCCTCTTGATCTTTTGTACTGTCCCTTAGGTAAAGAGTAATGCCTTACTTCTTATCCTAGGAGCATACTTGTGACGTACCTTGCCTATAAGTACTAAAGTCTTTGGTATACTGGCTGCGCGTTGCACTGCCTCGGCAGGAGATCCCTTGGGTAAAGAGTAAAGCAACAGTGATATCATTTGTACTGTCCTTTAGGTAAAGAGTACAGCAACAGTGATATCATTTGTACTGTCCTTTAGGTAAAGAGTACAGCAACAGTGATCTCATTTGTACTGTCCTTTAGGTAAAGAGTACAGCAACAGTGATCTCATTTGTACTGTCCTTTAGGTAAAGAGCACAGCAACAGTGATATCATTTGTACTGTCCTTTAGGTATAGAGTACAGCAACAGTGATAACATTTGTACTGTCCTTTAGGTAAAGAGTACGGCAACAGTGATCTCATTTGTACTGTCCTTTAGGTAAAGAGTACAGCAACAGTGATCTCATTTGTACTGTCCTTTAGGTAAAGAGTACGGCAACAGTGATCTCATTTGTACTGTCCTTTAGGTAAAGAGTATGGCAACAGTGATCTCATTTGTACTGTCCTTTAGGTAAAGAGTACGGCAACAGTGATATCATTTGTACTGTCCTTTAGGTATAGAGTACAGCAACAGTGATATCATTTGTACTGTCCTTTAGGTAAAGAGTATGGCAACAGTGATCTCATTTGTACTGTCCTTTAGGTAAAGAGTACAGCAACAGTGATCTCATTTGTACTGTCCTTTAGGTAAAGAGTACAGCAACAGTGATCTCATTTGTACTGTCCTTTAGGTAAAGAGTACGGCAACAGTGATCTCATTTGTACTGTCCTTTAGGTAAAGAGTACAGCAACAGTGATGTCATTTGTACTGACCTTTAGGTAAAGAGTACGGCAACAGTGATCTCATTTGTACTTTCCTTTAGGTAAAGAGTATGGCAACAGTGATGTCATTTGTACTGTCCTTTAGGTAAAGAGTACGGCAACAGTGATAACATTTGTACTGTCCTTTAGGTAAAGAGTACAGCAACAGTGATCTCATTTGTACTGACCTTTAGGTAAAGAGTACAGCAACAGTGATAACATTTGTACTGTCCTTTAGGTATAGAGTATGGCAACAGTGATCTCATTTGTACTGTCCTTTAGGTAAAGAGTACGGCAACAGTGATAACATTTGTACTGTCCTTTAGGTATAGAGTACGGCAACAGTGATGTCATTTGTACTGACCTTTAGGTAAAGAGTATGGCAACGGTGATGTCATTTGTACTGTCCTTTAGGTAAAGAGTACAGCAACAGTGATCTCATTTGTACTGACCTTTAAGTAAAGAGTACAGCAACAGTGATCTCATTTGTACTGTCCTTTAGGTAAAGAGTATGGCAACAGTGATATCATTTGTACTGACCTTTAGGTAAAGAGTACGGCAACAGTGATGTCATTTGTACTGTCCTTTAGGTAAAGAGTACAGCAACAGTGATCTCATTTGTACTGTCCTTTAGGTAAAGAGTATGGCAACAGTGATATCATTTGTACTGACCTTTAGGTAAAGAGTACAGCAACAGTGATCTCATTTGTACTGTCCTTTAGGTAAAGAGTATGGCAACAGTGATATCATTTGTACTGACCTTTAGGTAAAGAGTACGGCAACAGTGATGTCATTTGTACTGTCCTTTAGTAAAGAGTATGGCAACAGTGATATAATTTATACTGTCCTTTAGGTAAAGAGTACAGCAACAGTGATCTCATTTGTACTGTCCTTTAGGTAAAGAGTACAGCAACAGTGATCTCATTTGTACTGTCCTTTAGGTAAAGAGTACAGCAACAGTGATCTCATTTGTACTGTCCTTTAGGTAAAGAGTACAGCAACAGTGATAACATTTGTACTGTCCTTTAGGTAAAGAGTACAGCAACAGTGATCTCATTTGTACTGTCCTTTAGGTAAAGAGTACGGCAACAGTGATGTCATTTGTACTGTCCTTTAGGTAAAGAGTACAGCAACAGTGATCTCATTTGTACTGTCCTTTAGGTAAAGAGTACAGCAACAGTGATCTCATTTGTACTGTCCTTTAGGTAAAGAGTACAGCAACAGTGATCTCATTTGTACTGTCCTTTAGGTAAAGAGTACAGCAACAGTGATCTCATTTGTACTGTCCTTTAGGTAAAGAGTACGGCAACAGTGATAACATTTGTACTGTCCTTTAGGTAAAGAGTACACCAACAGTGATCTCATTTGTACTGACCTTTAGGTAAAGAGTATGGCAACAGTGATATCATTTGTACTGTCCTTTAGGTAAGGAGTATGGCAACAGTGATCTCATTTGTACTGTCCTTTAGGTAAAGAGTATGGCAACAGTGATATCATTTGTACTGTCCTTTAGGTAAGGAGTATGGCAACAGTGATCTCATTTGTACTGACCTTTAGGTAAAGAGTATGGCAACAGTGATATCATTTGTACTGTCCTTTAGGTAAGGAGTATGGCAACAGTGATCTCATTTGTACTGTCCTTTAGGTAAAGAGTACAGCAACAGTGATGTCATTTGTACTGCCCTTTAGGTAAAGAGTACGGCAACAGTGATCTCATTTGTACTGTCCTTTAGGTAAAGAGTACGGCAACAGTGATCTCATTTGTACTGTCCTTTAGGTAAAGAGTACAGCAACAGTGATATCATTTGTACTGTCCTTTAGGTAAAGAGTACAGCAACAGTGATAACATTTGTACTGTCCTTTAGGTAAGGAGTATGGCAACAGTGATGTCATTTGTACTGTCCTTTAGGTAAAGAGTATGGCAACAGTGATGTCATTTGTACTGTCCTTTAGGTATAGAGTACGGCAACAGTGATCTCATTTGTACTGTCCTTTAGGTAAAGAGTACAGCAACAGTGATCTAATTTGTACTGTCCTTTAGTAAAGAGTACGGCAACAGTGATATAATTTGTACTGTCCTTTAGGTAAAGAGTACTGCAACAGTGATCTCATTTGTACTGACCTTTAGGTAAAGAGTATGGCAACAGTGATCTCATTTGTACTGTCCTTTAGGTAAAGAGTACAGCAACAGTGATAACATTTGTACTGTCCTTTAGGTATAGAGTACAGCAACAGTGATCTCATTTGTACTGTCCTTTAGGTAAAGAGTACAGCAACAGTGATCTCATTTGTACTGTCTTTTAGGTAAAGAGTATGGCAACAGTGATCTCATTTGTACTGTCCTTTAGGTAAAGAGTACAGCAACAGTGATCTCATTTGTACTGTCCTTTAGGTAAGGAGTATGGCAACAGTGATCTCATTTGTACTGTCCTTTAGGTATAGAGTACAGCAACAGTGATCTCATTTGTACTGTCCTTTAGGTAAAGAGTACAGCAACAGTGATCTCATTTGTACTGTCCTTTATGTAAAGAGTACGGCAACAGTGATGTCATTTGTACTGTCCTTTAGGTAAAGAGTACAGCAACAGTGATGTCATTTGTACTGTCCTTTAGGTAAAGAGTACAGCAGCAGTGATGTCATTTGTACTGTCCTTTAGTAAAGAGTACAGCAGCAGTGATCTCATTTGTACTGTCCTTTAGGTAAAGAGTACAGCAACAGTGATCTCATTTGTACTGTCCTTTAGGTAAAGAGTATGGCAACAGTGATGTCATTTGTACTGTCCTTTAGGTAAAGAGTACGGCAACAGTGATAACATTTGTACTGTCCTTTAGGTAAAGAGTACAGCAAGAGTGATCTCATTTGTACTGTCCTTTATGTAAAGAATACAGCAACAGTGATAACATTTGTACTGTCCTTTAGGAAAAGAGTACAGCAAGAGTGATCTCATTTGTACTGTCCTTTATGTAAAGAGTACAGCAACAGTGATGTCATTTGTACTGTCCTTTAGGTAAAGAGTACAGCAACAGTGATAACATTTGTACTGTCCTTTAGGTATAGAGTACGGCAACAGTGATATCATTTGTACTGTCCTTTAGGTATAGAGTACGGCAACAGTGATAACATTTGTACTGTCCTTTAGGTAAAGAGTACAGCAACAGTGATAACATTTGTACTGTCCTTTAGGTAAAGAGTACAGCAACAGTGATCTCATTTGTACTGTCCTTTAGTAAAGAGTATGGCAACAGTGATCTCATTTGTACTGTCCTTTAGGTAAAGAGTACAGCAACAGTGATATCATTTGTACTGTCCTTTAGGTAAAGAGTACAGCAACAGTGATAACATTTGTACTGTCCTTTAGGTATAGAGTACAGCAACAGTGATCTCATTTGTACTGTCCTTTATGTAAAGAGTACAGCAACAGTGATAACATTTGTACTGTCCTTTATGTAAAGAGTACGGCAACAGTGATCTCATTTGTACTGTCCTTTAGGTAAAGAGTACAGCAACAGTGATCTCATTTGTACTGTCCTTTAGGTATAGAGTACGGCAACAGTGATATCATTTGTACTGTCCTTTATGTAAAGAGTACAGCAACAGTGATCTCATTTGTACTGTCCTTTAGGTATAGAGTACGGCAACAGTGATAACATTTGTAATGTCCTTTAGGTATAGAGTACAGCAACAGTGATATCATGTGTACTGTCCTTTAGGTAAAGAGTACAGAAACAGTGATCTCATTTGTACTGTCCTTTAGGTAAAGAGTATGGCAACAGTGATGTCATTTGTACTGTCCTTTAGGTAAAGAGTACAGCAACAGTGATCTCATTTGTACTGTCCTTTAGGTAAAGAGTACGGCAACAGTGATCTCATTTGTACTGTCCTTTAGGTAAAGAGTACGGCAACAGTGATCTCATTTGTACTGACCTTTAGGTAAAGAGTACAGCAACAGTGATCTCATTTGTACTGACCTTTAGGTAAAGAGTATGGCAACAGTGATATCATTTGTACTGTCCTTTAGGTAAAGAGTACAGAAACAGTGATCTCATTTGTACTGTCCTTTAGGTAAAGAGTACAGAAACAGTGATCTCATTTGTACTGTCCTTTAGTTATAGAGTACAGCAACAGTGATCTCATTTGTACTGTCCTTTAGGTAAAGAGTAGAGCAACAGTGATCTCATTTGTACTGTCCTTTAGGTAAAGAGTACAGAAACAGTGATCTCATTTGTACTGTCCTTTAGGTAAAGAGTACAGAAACAGTGATCTCATTTGTACTGTCCTTTAGTTATAGAGTACAGCAACAGTGATCTCATTTGTACTGTCCTTTAGGTAAAGAGTAGAGCAACAGTGATCTCATTTGTACTGTCCTTTAGGTAAAGAGTACAGCAACAGTGATAACATTTGTACTGTCCTTTATGTAAAGAGTACGGCAACAGTGATCTCATTTGTACTGTCCTTTAGGTAAAGAGTATGGCAACAGTGATCTCATTTGTACTGCCCTTTAGGTAAAGAGTACAGCAACAGTGATGTCATTTGTACTGACCTTTAGTAAAGAGTACAGCAACAGTGATCTCATTTGTACTGTCCTTTAGGTAAAGAGTATGGCAACAGTGATCTCATTTGTACTGTCCTTTAGGTATAGAGTACAGCAACAGTGATGTCATTTGTACTGTCCTTTAGGTATAGAGTATGGCAACAGTGATCTCATTTGTACTGTCCTTTAGGTAAAGAGTACAGCAACAGTGATAACATTTGTACTGTCCTTTAGGTAAAGAGTACAGCAACAGTGATAACATTTGTACTGTCCTTTAGGTAAAGAGTACGGCAACAGTGATATCATTTGTACTGTCCTTTAGGTATAGAGTATGGCAACAGTGATGTCATTTGTACTGTCCTTTAGGTAAAGAGTACAGCAACAGTGATAACATTTGTACTGTCCTTTAGGTAAAGAGTACAGCAACAGTGATAACATTTGTACTGTCCTTTTGGTAAAGAGTACAGAAACAGTGATATCATTTGTACTGTCCTTTAGGTAAAGAGTACAGAAACAGTGATCTCATTTGTACTGACCTTTAGGTAAAGAGTATGGCAACAGTGATATCATTTGTACTGTCCTTTAGGTAAAGAGTACGGCAACAGTGATCTCATTTGTACTGTCCTTTAGGTAAAGAGTACGGCAACAGTGATAACATTTGTACTGACCTTTAGGTAAAGAGTATGGCAACAGTGATCTCATTTGTACTGTCCTTTAGGTAAAGAGTACAGCAACAGTGATCTCATTTGTACTGTCCTTTAGGTATAGAGTACAGCAACAGTGATCTCATTTGTACTGTCGTTTATGTAAAGAGTACGGCAACAGTGATGTCATTTGTACTGTCCTTTAGGTATAGAGTACGGCAACAGTGATAACATTTGTACTGTCCTTTAGGTAAAGAGTACGGCAACAGTGATAACATTTGTACTGTCCTTTAGGTAAAGAGTACAGCAACAGTGATGCCATTTGTACTGTCCTTTAGGTAAAGAGTACAGAAACAGTGATAGCATTTGTACTGTCCTTTAGGTAAAGAGTACAGCAACATGATAACATTTGTACTGTCCTTTAGGTATAGAGTACGGCAACAGTGATGTCATTTGTACTGTCCTTTAGGTAAAGAGTACTGCAACAGTGATGTCATTTGTACTGACCTTTAGTAAAGAGTACGGCAACAGTGATCTCATTTGTACTGTCCTTTAGGTATAGAGTACAGCAACAGTGATATCATTTGTACTGTCCTTTAGGTAAAGAGTACGGCAACAGTGATATCATTTGTACTGTCCTTTAGGTATAGAATATGGCAACAGTGATCTCATTTGTACTATGCTTTATGTAAAGAGTACGGCAACAGTGATGTCATTTGTACTGTCCTTTAGGTAAAGAGTACAGCAACAGTGATGTCATTTGTACTGTCCTTTAGGTAAAGAGTATGGCAACAGTGATCTCATTTGTACTGTCCTTTAGGTAAAGAGTACGGCAACAGTGATCTCATTTGTACTGTCCTTTAGGTAAAGAGTACAGCAACAGTGATAACATTTGTAATGTCCTTTAGGTAAAGAGTACGGCAACAGTGATCTCATTTGTACTGTCCTTTAGGTAAAGAGTACAGCAACAGTGATCTCATTTGTACTGTCCTTTAGGTAAAGAGTACAGCAACAGTGATCTCATTTGTACTGTCCTTTAGGTAAAGAGTACGGCAACAGTGATCTCATTTGTACTGTCCTTTAGGTAAAGAGTACAGCAACAGTGATCTCATTTGTACTGTCCTTTAGGTAAAGAGTACAGCAACAGTGATCTCATTTGTACTGTCCTTTAGGTAAAGAGTACGGCACCAGTGATCTCATTTCTACTGTCCTTTATGTAAAGAGTACGGCAACAGTGATAACATTTGTACTGACCTTTAGGTAAAGAGTATGGCAACAGTGATCTCATTTCTACTGTCCTTTAGGTAAAGAGTACAGCAACAGTGATCTCATTTGTACTGTCCTTTAGGTATAGAGTACAGCAACAGTGATCTCATTTGTACTGTCGTTTATGTAAAGAGTACGGCAACAGTGATGTCATTTGTACTGTCCTTTAGGTATAGAGTACGGCAACAGTGATAACATTTGTACTGTCCTTTAGGTAAAGAGTACGGCAACAGTGATCTCATTTGTACTGACCTTTAGGTATAGAGTACAGCAACAGTGATATCATTTGTACTGTCCTTTAGGTAAAGAGTACAGCAACAGTGATCTCATTTGTACTGTCCTTTAGGTAAAGAGTACAGCAACAGTGATCTCATTTGTACTGTCCTTTAGGTAAAGAGTACAGCAACAGTGATCTCATTTGTACTGTCGTTTATGTAAAGAGTACGGCAACAGTGATGTCATTTGTACTGTCCTTTAGGTATAGAGTATGGCAACAGTGATAACATTTGTACTGTCCTTTAGGTAAAGAGTACGGCAACAGTGATCTCATTTGTACTGACCTTTAGGTATAGAGTACAGCAACAGTGATGTCATTTGTACTGTCCTTTAGGTAAAGAGTACAGCAACAGTGATAACATTTGTACTGTCCTTTGGGTATAGAGTACGGCAACAGTGATGTCATTTGTACTGTCCTTTAGGTAAAGAGTACTGCAACAGTGATCTCATTTGTACTGTCCTTTAGGTAAAGAGTACTGCAACAGTGATCTCATTTGTACTGTCCTTTAGGTAAAGAGTACAGCAACAGTGATTTCATTTGTACTGACCTTTATGTAAAGAGTACGGCAACAGTGATCTCATTTGTACTGTCCTTTAGGTAAGGAGTATGGCAACAGTGATCTCATTTGTACTGTCCTTTAGGTAAAGAGTACAGCAACAGTGATAACATTTGTACTGTCCTTTAGGTAAAGAGTACAGCAACAGTGATCTCATTTGTACTGTCCTTTAGGTAAAGAGTATGGCAACAGTGATATCATTTGTACTGTCCTTTAGGTAAGGAGTATGGCAACAGTGATCTCATTTGTACTGACCTTTAGGTAAAGAGTATGGCAACAGTGATATCATTTGTACTGTCCTTTAGGTAAGGAGTATGGCAACAGTGATCTCATTTGTACTGTCCTTTAGGTAAAGAGTACAGCAACAGTGATGTCATTTGTACTGCCCTTTAGGTAAAGAGTACGGCAACAGTGATCTCATTTGTACTGTCCTTTAGGTAAAGAGTACAGCAACAGTGATATCATTTGTACTGTCCTTTAGGTAAAGAGTATGGCAACAGTGATCTCATTTGTACTGTCCTTTAGGTAAAGAGTACAGCAACAGTGATGTCATTTGTACTGACCTTTAGTAAAGAGTACAGCAACAGTGATGTCATTTGTACTGACCTTTAGTAAAGAGTACAGCAACAGTGATGTCATTTGTACTGACCTTTAGTAAAGAGTACAGCAACAGTGATCTCATTTGTACTGTCCTTTAGGTATAGAGTACGGCAACATTGATATCATTTGTACTGTCCTTTAGGTAAAGAGTACAGCAACAGTGATCTCATTTGTACTGTCCTTTAGGTATAGAGTACGGCAACAGTGATATCATTTGTACTGTCCTTTAGGTAAAGAGTACAGCAACAGTGATCTCATTTGTACTGTCCTTTAGGTAAAGAGTACGGCAACAGTGATAACATTTGTACTGTCCTTTAGGTAAAGAGTACAGCAACAATGATCTCATTTGTACTGCCCTTTAGGTAAAGAGTACAGAAACAGTGATATCATTTGTACTGTCCTTTAGGTAAAGAGTACAGCAACAGTGATCTCATTTGTACTGTCCTTTAGGTAAAGAGTACGACAACAGTGATCTCATTTGTACTGTCCTTTAGGTAGAGTACGGCAACAGTGATATGGAGGGACATAGTACAGTTGTGTAAAATCTTACCATAACTGTACATGTCCTTCTGTTCACTGTTGCGGTATTTGCGCCCTCTTTCTACCCACTCTGCTCTAGCCTTGTTCTTTCCTGTCCTCCTGGCTGAGGGGCTTTTCTCGTTTTTTATTTTTTCTCTCCTTCTGGATGCACATGTTGTTCCTTGTCCCCAAGGACATTCTGTTCCTCCTCAGACTTTTCCGGTTCTGAATATTTATCTCTGTACATCAACTTTATGCCGTACGCCTTGCCCTAGGAGCATACTTGTGACGTATGACATATATAAGTACCAAGGGCTTTGGTATACTGGCTGTGCATTGGAATGTCCTTGGCAGGAGATGCCTAAGGTGAAAAATACTGCAACGGTGAAGAGAAAGACTTGTACTGTTATGGTAAGATTTTACACAACTCTGCTTTATGGTGAGGTGCTATGTTAACCGGGTTGTCTCTGCAGACATGTTCCTTAAGGCAGGAGTTCTTTCTCTCGCACGTCTTCTCCATGCCTTTACTAATGTTGAAACAGTCCCAGGGCATTTTCTAACCTACTTGACTTGTGAGGATTACGGAGACTTGACCTGTTTGACTCGTGTTTTTAAGTTCTTCAAGGTATTCTGTCACCTTGGCATTCGGAAGATCATTGCCCCTCCCACTGGTCCTGTTGTGACTTTGTGACAGGAACATATTCCCACTGGTGCCATCTTAAATTTCAGGATCACCACTGCCATTCTAACAGGCTCGGGAATGGTATCTTTTCCAGTTTGAACAGGTTGAATGGTATTTTACTAGACAGTGTAATGGCCGTGATGTCAGTTTGCTTCCTTTTTTGTCCACACTCTTCTATTTTCGTACTGAGACATGGTGTTCTGGACCTGCTTTATGTGAATGGTTTCCCATTCTTCTCAAAATGGAGGGCATACTTTCTTTCGGTCCCTTGTCTCCATTTGGATATATGCTTCCGCTTCTGATTTATTGTGTACAGCGTCTTACCTGATGTTTATATTTCTGAACATCTCTCTCTCTTCTCCTGGCTGGAGGTAGATTCCACCTTGGCAAATGTGCTCTGGTACAAGGCTAGCTCTTGTCTTTAAGTTTGTTTGCATGCGCATGTATGTGCGTGTTTGATTCTACAGGTTGTGCTCTCTTTCTTTGCTAGGCTGTCTGCTTCATTTTGGTTTTCCTAGATTGATTGATTTATTTCAGTTTGATGACCGGGGAAATCTACTGGGCCTAAAAAGAGCCCGTTTTTCAGTGGAGGCCTGGGGAGAAAAGCTCCAGTAACAATGACAAACATATTAGCATATACATATACAAAGGAAAGAAGTCATACAGCTTTATGCAGCATTCTACAGTAAAAAAAAAAATTCTACTTTTTACAATAATAAAATCTAGCAACTGTGCAGTCTGAGTCATTAACAGTGAATTACGATTGAAATTTTACATTCCACAGTGTTGTTGTTGACATCCGCGGTGGTGCAGCGGTAGCATTGTTGCCTCACAGCAAGAGGTTCTCCCATTCGATTCTTGGCTGGAGTGCAGGGAGTGCCTTCTGTGTTGAGTCTGCATGTCCTCCACGCTGTTGGGTGGGCGTTCGAAAGACATGCGTAAATGGGCGTGCCTTCGTTGAAGGTTGAACGTCGAGCTGGCACCTCGGCGTTCGTGAAAAACTGGCAATCATTAGCGGACCGGAGTTCCACTGTGGTGAGACCCCTAACCGGGAAAAGCCGAAAGACAAACAACAACATTCCACAATAATAGTAAAAAAACTAGCAATAGAATAGTCTAAGGTTCATTAACAGTGCAGTGCATTACAATTGAGGATGAGAAATTGTGGGAAGTAAACTTTTAACAAAATTTGGAGGTTAAGGAGAAGTAGGAGGGCAAATGATGTGAGTGCAGAGATGATGCACAGAGTTAGAAGGTGGGTTTTGATATAGGAGGGTCCTATGTGGGGAAGGACCAAGGGCATTTCCACTTTGAAGATAGGTGGGAATGGAGGAGGGATTTAAAGTTAGTGGTTATGAGTATTTCTAAGGGAGGAAGGAAGAGAGTTCCATAGTTTAGCTAAGGAGCAGGATATCAGTGAGTGTCCAGGTGGCTGTAAAGGTTTGTAGATTTTGAGCAGGTTCCGATTTTTTTTTTACCTAAGTGAGCAACTAGGAATATAGGAGGGTTAAGGAGGTGGAGAGAGAGGGACAGGAGGATGAGTGATGCCCTTCTCCATTGTGTTCTTTTATTATCAGTGAGTGCCTAGCTCCAAGGTGTGGTGGGAGAGACCTGGAACTGGAGTTGCCAGCCAGGCAGGGAGGGAGAGAAGTGATGGAGTTTGACTGTTTCAGCTCTTTGGGGAGGGGTTATGTACACTTGGGAGCACACGGCTAGGTGCAGTTTCCCTGGTGCAGACCACCTCTCATGCTTTGGGATTGGTGTGTAGGGCTGCTTGATGGCAGTGTCCCTTGATGGTTGTTTAAATGATAGCACTTCTTGGTCAGCTCTTGCCTTTGGTGAAAAAAAAATGTATGGGTCGTTTGGCTGGTGGGGGGGGGGGGGTGATAATCAGAAGGCAGTGGGGAAAGCTGAGCAAAAGAAATTTAGTATTGGGTTTGGGGGTTTTCACCAACCCTTGTTTCTGTGGTACTGTCCTGGGGTTCCCTCATTATTTTGCCTTTCTTATACAGACTGTTGAATGTTTCTTGGGGTCCCTTAGACCACCTTCCAGATGAGACTGCTCCTGGTGGTGATCTTCACAACTGTTTAGTCCACCTGTTTACCCACACCTGCTGAATACAGGAAGGAGTTTGTTTGTTGAGCTTTGCCCCCTACCTTGGCAGGACTGGCTTGTGATTGCTTAATCAAGCTTTCTGCTAATAGCCTTATGATTTTGAATGCCCCCCCCCCCCAAAGAGTTGGATTCAGATTCTAGATCTCTCACTCTTTGAACAAGATGTTCTTCCCAGTGAAGCCATAGATCGACTTCCGTTCCTTTCCTTATTACCCTTTAGTCAGTTTCCTTCCAGTTTAAGAAATGTTCTTTAGATGTCTGTCTAATCATCTGCTTGGGCAGGCCTGTGTTCTAGCCGTTTTCTTCCTCTGGGCTACAGTGACCATTCTGTTTTGGTCTCCTGTCCTGCTTATTCAAGTCTTGGCCATTGTCCTGAGTTCCTGTACCAGGGAAAATTACTTTTACCGTAGGAGATTTTCTGACGTCTTCTTTTGCATGTTTTTGTTAGTATCCATGTGGTATCCTGAAGTTGGCTAACTTCCTTCTTCAGCAGTGTTCCAGGCCGTTGGACTTAGGAGCTGTTCCAGTCTTCCATTAGTCATATTGTTACCATTTACATCTTAGTCTGGAGTCAGATTCAGACATGGAGTTGAGAGATGTGTGTCCGATTTGTTAACTTGTAGCCTTGTGGTCTACCACAGCTCTCTAGTTTTCTCTCTTTTGTTTCTGCTTAGTGTAATTTTCTTAACCTATGCTTCCCCAACATTTTTTGACAAAGTACCCTTTAGGGATTTTTTTTTTTAATTCTGCCAACTCATTCCTTTCCCAAAAAAAATGTATTTAATTACCCCTCTCTTTCCTATCACATGTTTAGCATTTGACGTCTGCCCGAGGAAAATTTCTCTAAAGTCTGCTTATGATATAAAAATACTTATACAAACACATCCATGCAAAAATCCTAAATCTTCTAGACATTGTTGCATACTTGGGAGCCATACAAATGTCGTCCAATTGTTCCCTTTTGTTCTCCCTTCCCAGTCTTTTTTGACCTCTTCTGATTGATTTTTATAGTTATCCAGTATTTCATATGCGCTACTAATTATCCCTTTTATAAAGTACAGTTGTGTACACTTACCATAAATGCAGATGTTCGAGTGTATTCACTGTTGCAGTCATTACCTGTGGGTTTTCCCTGCTGTGGAAGCCCTCGGCCGGCCCGAATACCAGAGTCAATGTTTTTGTGCACCAGCTGCTGTCGCCTGTAGTCTGATGTCAGGTCGTCAGTACTATAAAGCAAGGCAGCCGACATCATTACATCAGTTTTTCTTGCCCTAACCCATCAGAAGCGCAAGGTAAAAGAGAGAAGCAGTCCTGGTGGCAAAGAGCCACCTTGGGAAGCTTGTGTCTCCCTGGGGGAAGAAGTTAAATGGGAGATGGAGGGAGAGGAAACCAAGACTGCAACAGTGAATACACTCGAACATCTACATTTATGGTAAGTGTACACAACTGTACTATGTTCTTCATGTTTCACTGTTGCAGTCATCACCTGTGGGAGGATTCCCAAAGCTGGGGTAAAGGGTGGAAGGATAGGTAGAGTCCTAGGTATGGGTCAGGAGGCCCTGTAGAATTGCAGAGGCAAAAACCCAGCCCTAGATTTAGAAAAGAGAGGTAGGTAGTAATGCTTTGTAAAGGTACAGACAGAGGTCCAGGTGACAGCTTCCAAGATATCCCTGGTAGGTTCTCCTCTGAGGAAGGCAGTGGAAGTGGAGACTGCCCTAGTGGAGTGGGTACGGATAGACTTGGGGATGGGTTTCCCATGTAGTCTGTAGCAAAAATGGATACAGTGTGAAATCCATTTGGAAATGGTTTGTTTGGAGATGGGCTTCCCTTCTGCCCCTGGGGCAAAGCTTACAAGAAGCTGGTCAGTTTCTCTGAATGGCTTAGTACGGTCCAGATAGTATCTAAGTTGTCTGTGCATGTCTAATGAGTGTAGAATTTTTTCCCCCTTGTTTTGAGGGTTGGGAAAGAAGTCGGGAAGGTGCATGGCCTGGTTAAGGGTCACATCAGATACCACCTTGGGCATAAAGGAGGGATTGGTCCTAAGGGAGAACTCTGTTTGCACGGAAAATTATGAAGGGCTCGACAGCCATGAGAGCTTGAAGCTCCGTGACCTTTCTGGCTGCGGTGATAGCTAGTAGGAAGGCAGTCTTCCAGGAGAGGTATTTCAGTTCTGTTGAAGCAGCAGATTCGAAAGGAGGTAAGGTTAGTTTCTCTAACACATAATTCAGGTCCTGGGGTGGAGTAGGAGGTCTTCTGGAAAGCCTGATGATAGAAGCCCCTCTGAGGAATTGTTTAATCAAAGGATGCGAGTAGAGGGGTGGGTCTGAATCAAAATGGGCAGAGATGGCAGAGGCATGGATTTTAATAGAGGAGAAGGAGAGGCCACTATTGAGCAACTCTGCTAAGTAATCCAGGATGAGAAGAATGGAGGGTTGGGAGGTACTGCCCCCTTTTGATTGTTTCCAGGAATAGAAACTTTTGCATTTTCCAGCATAATATTTTCGTGTGCTGGGCCTTCTGGCCTCTGTGATGATGTCCAGGACCTGTTTGCTTAACAGGGACTTCTTGTTAGCTTTTAGAGTATAAACCATGCTGAACATTTGAGAGTCTGTAGGTCTGGGTGCAGTCCTGGGTCAAGAGGTCTGACCTTAGGGGAAGCAGCTTTGGGGGCTATAAGGTCAGACTGCGCAGTAAGGGGTACCAATGCTGTCTGGGCCAATCTGGAGCAATGAGGATGGCCTTTGGTCTCTCCTCTCTTATTTTGATCAGAACCTTTGGAATAAGGGGCAGAGGGGGAGGGTATGCGTACACAAAGAGGGAGGTCCAAGGGAAGGTCAAGGCATCCACCTTCCATGCTAGGAGGTGATACTCCCTGGTACAAAACTTGTGCAGCTGGTGGTTGTGCGAGGCAAAGAGGTCCACCTCTGGGGTCCCCCACTCCTGGGTGATTTGCAGAAAGATTTATCTGTAGATCTGCCATTCATGGGGGTCCAGTAAGTTTCTGCTTAGGTGGTCTGCCAGTGTGTTGTTGATGGGTCTATATTAGAAGCACAAATAGGCTTCTTAGCTAATAGGGAATAGGGAAACAGCGACACATATTCAACGAATCGCATTTACGTGATTCGATGAATATGTCATAGGGCAAGGAGATAGTTGGCCAACTTCATGGAGTTGCCCTTTCCTTCCCTATGGTGCGATCTCAGAGTTGATATATTTAGTTAGGAGGGTGTGGGGAGCGAAGCCACTCACCTATTTATGGTGTTAAATTATTTTTTTTTTTTAGCGAACAGCCGTGTAAGTTTTTTTCCCTATGGAAAAATTTGATTACGTGGTCGTCTGCTATTGTCAGGTTTCGTGCATTATGTGTCGACTTTTATGTAGTCGCACATATGCACTTTCGATCTTATAATATAGACCCGTTGTTGATCCCTGGTAAGTATTGGGCAATTAGGTGTAGCCCCATGAAGGTGGCTGTAAGCCAGAGACTCATGGCTAACCTGCATAGGGGGTAAGATTGGGTTCCCCCCTGCTTGTTGATGTACCACATTACTGTGGTGTTGTCTGTTTTTATGAGGAGGACCCCTGACCTGAGATGGGATTGGAAAGAGGTCAGAGCATTTCTGTACTGCCATCATTTCTTTCTGGTTGATGTGCAAGTGAAGTTGCTGGACATTCCAAAAGCCTTGGGTACACCTGCCTGCTAGATGAGTGCCCCAAGCTATGTCTGAGGTGTCGGTAGTGATGGTCTGGCCGGAAGGGCGGAGGATGAAGGGAAGGACGAACCTTGTTCATGGCACAGGCCTCTGCCCACCAGAGAAATCCATCCCTTATGCAAGGGATCAGAGGTAGAGTGGTATCTAGAGACTGAGAGTGCTGACACCAAAGGTTCTTTAAGTACCACTGAAGTTTTCTCATGTGAAGCTTGGTGAGAGGGATGAGAAGGATGCAAGGTGCCATGTATTCCAGGGCTTGCAGGAACTTCCTCGCAGTGAGGTGACTTCTGGAAGCCAGCTGGGTGAAGTAGAGAGGCAGGAAGCTCTGCTTTTCTGAGGATAGGAAGGCCATTAGGGTTGCTGTGTCTAGTACAGCTCCCAGGAAAACAATTTTCCTGGTGGGGTTTTGCTTTGATTTTTTTCTCATTGATGGTGAACCCTAGGGAAGTTAGGAGTTTCTTTAAAAAGAGAAGGTCCTGGAGTAACTTTTCTTTGCTGTTCGCCTGAATGAAGCAGTTCTCCAGGTAAGGGTAAATCTGTATATTTCTCTGTCTGCAGAATGCTGTAGCTGGGGCCAAGCATTTGGTGAATACTCTGGGAGCAGTAGATAAGCCAAAGGACAGGGCAGAGAACTGAAAGTGCTGATTGCTTGCTCTGAAGCGCATTAATTTTCTGCATAATTCCCTGATGGGGATGTGGAGGTAGGCATCTTTTAGGTCTAGTGTCATCAGCCAGGCATTTTGAGTGAGCATAGGCAGGAGCTGCTGCAAGGTTAGCATTTTGAATCTGGGGACCACCAAGGAGATGTTCAGTTTGGATAGATTCAGGATGGGGCTCCAAGTTCCCTCTTTTCTGGGAAGAAGGAATAGTCTGGAGTAAAAACCCTTTCCTGCTTGATCTGGAGGGACAGGTTCTACTGCCATCTGGGATATTAGTGTTTTACCTGTTTTAATGCCCCTGCCCACTGATTTGGGGAGAGGTCTGGGTACCCTCTTGCAAAAGGGAGTTCGCTGAAGGAGAATCTGTATTCCTGAGAAATTATTTTTTATACCCATTGGTCCTTGGTTATAGAGACCCAGTTGTCCTTGAAGAGGGTGAGCCTTCCTCCTAGTTTTAGATGAGTGAGAGGAGGGCAGAGGGGGAAGGGGGGGGGCGGTCATTGTGAGTGCTTGCCATAGAAGCTTGGCTTAGAACTCCTGCCTTAGAGGCGGAAGTGGTCCATTGTTTGTTTTTTTGCTGACCTTGGGATAGGGGCCTGGATGTCCTCCTGTGGGGCTTAACTTGACCCTGTCTGCTGAGTACAGGGAAGGCCCAGTGCTTAGAGGGGAAGTTCCTGCTGAATCTGGGTGGTTGAACTTGAAAGAAATATTTTACTGTTTGCACAGATTTTGCTTTTTCTTCTATCTTTTTAAGCACCTCTTCTGCTTTTTCCCCAAACAGGTGTTCCTTATCTAGGGGTGCGTCAATAAGTTTAGACTTGACATGATCAGGGAGAGGTTGTTCCTTCAGCTATGCATGTCTCCTAATAACAGATCCCGTCACTGCTGCCCTGCTAGAGGCTTCTAGGGCGTCATATCCACATTGTAATGAGTGCTTGGCCACTTGACAAGCAGAGTGTAGTAATTCTGCCAGCTGTTTTGAGTTGGCACTGTCAGGACAGGTTGCAGTTTTCTGTTTTAATTGTTCCAAAGTGTGTTGTTGATATTTTAACGTATGGAACTGACAGTTGAGTGCTCCGATAGCTTAGGTTGCAGAGTTTCTTACCCTGTCCAGAGCTCTGAAGTCTTTGTCAAAAGGAAGAGGATTCTTGGCAGAACTAGTCTTAGCTCATTTTGGTCCCTGTGTAATGACCTCAGGGTCTGCAGCAGGGTTCCTGTACAGGTATTTGTGAGAATATGGTACTTTCTAGTACCTGTCACATTTAGCTGGAGAAGGAGGCAGAGCATCAGGGGCTAAGCTCGATTCATGGAAAACATCATCCACCACTTCCAGAGTAGGTGGGATGGCCAGGGGTCTGTGTTGGGGCAGGTCCAGAACATTTCTTTGACTGTGGGTAGTCCTGAGATTCCCAATGAAAATGTTCCCTGAGGGAGTGAGGGGTTTCCCCGAAGGAGGGGTCCTCTGCAGGGAAGGCAGAGAGGATGGATTCCTCTGCATCTGAATTCTCATAAACAGTTAAGGGCTGTTGTTCCTCTTCAAAAGTAGAATGATCAGATTCCTCAGACTCTTGGTCTGTCATAATTTCTGGAGAAGGGTGCCTTTTCCTTTTAGGAGTGGGGGTCTGAGTACCTCTGATAAAGGAGATGAGATCCTCCACCATTTTAAAAGCTTGATGTGGGGGAGCAGTAGCAAGATGGTGGCTAGAAACAGATTTCCTAGGAGTGGCCTGGCTTCTAGGCCTGAAAGAATCTGTCGGTCTTTGAGAAACGGTAGTCGGAAGAGAAGATGTAATTTTCTGTCTAGAATCGGTAGTGCGAACGGCCTCCTCGGAAGCTGGTGCCTGCTTTGCGGCTCCGGACCAAACCGAGGCAGAGACAGCCAAAGGCTCGGAAGACAAAGTGGATTTCTGCGGCATACCAGACTCCGAAAGGTCTCGGCAGAGGCCTGCGTAGAAAGTGAGCCTGGCATCAAGGGCTGCGAAAGCACCTCACTGAATTCCGGAGAACTGACGACTTGCTTAGCGGTAGCATCATCGGAAGGCTTGGCCTTGTGTGGCCTGTCGATATATATTTTTTTTCAGAATGTCGACAGATTGTTGGTTGATGGACGCCATATCGAAATTTGAAGACAAAATAAAAAAATAATTGTCTACAAATAGAGCTCTATGGCGAATGGTTCTCACATTAAAGAGGGCACGGAACCAGCAAAGAGGGACGTCGTGGTCTGGGCCTAAACAAGTGATGCAGTAAGAATGAAAGTCTCGGTGTGGGATCTGCTTTCCACAGGCGAGACAGTTGTTAACTTTTTCAGACGTCCGTTAGAGCAAGAAAAAAGGGTCCCCAACAGGGTACTTAGCTTTAGACGTTTTCTGCTGAAATTTGACTTCTGGTAGCGACCAACCGACAGTCGTGCGAACTGCTTCTGCTATGGGCTCCACTGCAAGAAAGACTGATGTAATGACGACCTGACATCAGACTACAGAACAAAAACATTGAGCTTGGTATTTGGGCTGGCCTAGGGCTAACACAGCAGGGATAACCCACAGGTGACGACTGCAGCAGTGAAACATGAAGAACATCGGCAGTTTGTAAATCCAACCAGAGCCGGTCTTTTCACTGAGCTCTCTCCATCCCTTTCCCAACCAGAGCCGGTCTTTTCACTGAGCTCTCTCCATCCCTTTCTCTTTCCAGAGCCGGTCTTTTCACTGAGCTCTCCATCCCTTTCTCTTTCCAGAGCCGGTCTTTTCACTGAGCTCTCCATACCTTTCTCTGTCCAGAGCCGGTCTTTTCACTGAGCTCTCCATCCCTTTCTCTTTCCAGAGCCGGTCTTTTCACTGAGCTCTCTCCATCCCTTTCTCTTTCCAGAGCCGGTCTTTTCACTGAGCTCTCTCCATCCCTTTCTCTTTCCAGAACCGGTCTTTTCACTGAGCTCTCTCCACCCCTTTCTCTTTCCAGAGCCGGTCTTTTCACTGAGCTCTCTCCATCCCTTTCTCTTTCCAGAGCCGGTCTTTTCACTGAGCTCTCCATCCCTTTCTCTTTCCAGAGCCGGTCTTTTCACTGAGCTCTCCATCCCTTTCTCTTTCCAGAGCCAGTCTTTTCACTGAGCTCTCCATCCCTTTCTCTGTCCAGAGCCGGTCTTTTCACTGAGCTCTCTCCATCCCTTTCTCTTTCCAGAGCCGGTCTTTTTACTGAGCTCTCTCCATCCCTTTCTCTTTCCAGAGCCGGTCTTTTCACTGAGCTCTCCATCCCTTTCTCTTTCCAGAGCCGGTCTTTTCACTGAGCTCTCCATCCCTTTCTCTTTCCAGAGCCGGTCTTTTCACTGAGCTCTCTCCATCCCTTTCTCTTTCCAGAACCGGTCTTTTCACTGAGCTCTCCATCCCTTTCTCTTTCCAGAGCCGGTCTTTTCACTGAGCTCTCCATCCCTTTCTCTTTCCAGAGCCGGTCTTTTCACTGAGCTCTCCATCCCTTTCTCTTTCCAGAGCCGGTCTTTTCACTGAGCTCTCTCCATCCCTTTCTCTGTCCAGAGCCGGTCTTTTCACTGAGCTCTCCATCCCTTTCTCTTTCCAGAGCCGGTCTTTTCACTGAGCTCTCTCCACCCCTTTCTCTTTCCAGAGCCGGTCTTTTTACTGAGCTCTCTCCATCCCTTTCTCTTTCCAGAGCCGGTCTTTTCACTGAGCTCTCTCCATCCCTTTCTCTTTCCAGAGCCGATCTTTTCACTGAGCTCTCCATCCCTTTCTCTTTCCAGAGCCGGTCTTTTCACTGAGCTCTCTCCACCCCTTTCTCTTTCCAGAGCCGGTCTTTTCACTGAGCTCTCCATCCCTTTCTCTTTCCAGAGCCGGTCTTTTCACTGAGCTCTCCATCCCTTTCTCTTTCCAGAGCCGGTCTTTTCACTGAGCTCTCTCCATCCCTTTCTCTTTCCAGAGCCGGTCTTTTCACTGAGCTCTCCATCCCTTTCTCTTTCCAGAGCCAGTCTTTTCACTGAGCTCTCCATCCCTTTCTCTTTCCATAGCCGGTCTTTTCACTGAGCTCTCCATCCCTTTCTCTTTCCAGAGCCGGTCTTTTCACTGAGCTCTCCATCCCTTTCTCTTTCCATAGCCGGTCTTTTCACTGAGCTCTCCATCCCTTTCTCTGTGACTGAACTCTTTTTACTCTTTTATCAGTCCCTGTCGGTCTCAAACCTGCAGTCCAAATGTCTGCTTGGCCTCATCCCATTCTATTACCTTTTCCTCCGTAGCTATTTGCACCTAATGCCTTAGCTCCTTTGCTAATTTCTTCAGTAAATTCCACCTTCTTGCATACTTTCTATGCCCATACTTGCAGTCATCCCTGTTGGTAAAATCTCCTTTCTCCATTCCTTCACTGGCCTAGTTCTTAATGTTACTTTCTGCTTCTTTGGTTCCTGTCTGATAAATTGTATCCGAACAGAGGAACCAGGCAGGGGTGTCCTCTTTCCTCTTTATTTGCTTTATATTTAGAGCCACTGGTAAAGAAAATAAGGGACTCAGAAACTCAAGATGATCTAGAAAAGTTGGTTTTGTTTGCAGACTATATTGTTTTTGTACCTGATAAAACCAGAATAAGGACACATCAGTGCTGTGGAACATTTCAAGACAGTTTCTAGTCTTTTTGGGGTGTAAAATAATGAAGGTAAAACAAAGGCTATAGCTGTAAATTATTTACCCACACATGAATTGGTTCAGCAATACCTGTATTTATGGGAACATGACAAGATTAAGTATTTCGGAGGTATGGATTAAAAAGGCTTCTGTTATGGCAGATAAGGGTATGTGGGAGGAGACTAAAAATATAATACAAAAACTGAGAAACTGGAAGGCCTTGTTTATGGATAGCAAGATACAAGCAGTGAAATGTTTTTAGTCCCTTTAGTTTTACATACAGGTCAGGCATATTTTTATCAACCAGAGAAGTTATGGACCGTAATTAATAAAAGAGTTAAAGGAACTTGTCTGGGAGGGAAGAGGGCAAGAGTCAAGTGAGATATGTTAAGCCTTTCAGTAGAATAAGGTGGTTTAGGATTACCTGGTTTGAAGGGATATTTTAGAGCTACACAGTTAAGGCTCATATACATAGTACAAGCGGAAATCTCTAATTTCCGAGAGGTAAAGGATGACAGTGGAACAGAAAATTCAAGAAACAAGAGTGGGATTTTGGATGCAGATCCTTAAGGAGAATAACAGTCATACGAAATATTATATTCATAAAGCAGCAGAAAGTATTCTAAGAACTAAGTCAACACGGGAATGGAGACAGGAGATTTTGCCGATAGGGGATGACAGCAATTAGGGTTACAGAGAATAGGCAAGAGGGGGCTGGAATTTACTGGAGAAAATTGGCCAAGGAACCAAGGTATTAGGAACAAATAGCTAGCAAGGGAAAAGTAATAGAATGGGAAGAGGTGAAGAAGACATTTGGACTGCGGCCCAGAGACTGCCTTCCCTGCCATGCATTGGTATTGGAATATACACAGAGAAAAAGGGACAGGGGAATCCTAAGTGAAAGACCTGCTCTGGTAGAGATTTTAGTTTTAATCTAGAATAGAAGCTGGTGATAAAAAGGGATAATTAGTAGGGCATATAAAATATTGCATGACTTATTTATTTATTTTACATTTGTTTACCAGGGAGGTTCGACTGGACAGAGATGTCTGTTTTCAGCGGATGCCCGGGGAGAAAAGCCCCAGAACAATTGCTAACATAATATACATAAGATATTTACATGAGCATTGTGGCTTACACATACAGTTATAAAATATAGCAGATAATAACATATGATTGCATAAGGTATTTACATAAGCATAGTGGTTTAGACACAATTAAAAGTATAGCAGGTAGTAACCTATTGTTGTTCATACAGTATGTTTAGTAGAGATAATCTTGAAGATGTAGTGAAGCTAAGACAAGAAAGGAAAAACTAAAAAAATACTAGCCAGTTTGTCAAAGCAGGAGAATATAGACCAGTTCATATGAGGTTCATTGACATTTTAAGGGAAAGCTTTTCAACTTAGTCTATGAGAGAGTTAGTGGGTATAGATGGGATAGTGGGGAGTAGGCGGTGGTGAGTTGGTAAATAATGTGTGATAATATATAGTACATCTGTGGGAGTTTTAAAGAAGAGGTTGGATAGTGGGTAGAGGAGGACTATAAGTGTCAATCAGAGGAGGTTAAAGAAGATTGGGAAGTGGGTAGGGGAGGACTATAAGAATCAATCAGAGGAGGTTAGAGAAGACTGGGAAGTGGGTAGGGGAGGACTATAAGTCAATCACAGGAGGTTAGAGAAGATTGGGAAGTGGGTAGGGGAGGACTATAAGAATCAATCAGAGGAGGTTAAAGAAGATTGGGAAGTGGGTAGGGGAGGACTATAAGAATCAATCAGAGGAGGTTAAAGAAGATTGGGAAGTGGGTAGGGGAGGACTATAAGAGTCAATCAGAGGAGGTTAGAGAAGAATGGGAAGTGGGTAGGGGAGGACTATAAGACTCAATCAGAAGAGGTTAAAGAAGATTGGGAAGTGGGTAGGGGAGGACTATAAGACTCAATCAGAGGAGGTTAGAGAAGATTGGGAAGTGGGTAGGGGAGGACTATAAGTGTCAATCAGAGGAGGTTAGAGAAGATTGGGAAGTGGGTAGGGGAGGACTATAAGAGTCAGTCAGAGGAGGTTAGAGAAGATTGGGAAGTGGGTAGGGGAGGACTATAAGAGTCAATCAGAGGAGGTTAGAGAAGACTGGGAAGTGAGTAGGGGAGGACTATAAGAGTCCATCAGAGGAGGTTAGAGAAGACTGGGAAGTGGGTAGGGGAGGACTATAAGAGTCCATCAGAGGAGGTTAGAGAAGATTGGGAAGTGGGTAGGGGAGGACTATAAGACTCAATCAGAGGAGGTTAGAGAAGACTGGGAAGAGGGACTGGATAAGCAGTTTACAAGGGAACAACAGGAGGACGTGTGTATGGCTCCCAAATATGCAACAAAAGTCTAGAAGATTTAGAATTAATGCTTGGAAGTATTTGCATAGGTATTTTTATACCCCAAGCAGACTCCAAAAAATTGTTTAGGTCGATGGCAAATGTTGGAGGCATGATGGGGAAAAAAAGAGGTAATTGGGAGCATATGTTTTGGGAGTGTAATTTGTTGGCAGACTTCAAAACCTCCTTTCAGAGTGTCAGAAACATTGGGTGAGTAAATGGGTGCAACTAAGGAAATTATTCTTTTGAGCTGGAACATAGGATTTGAATTGCTTAGACATAGTAAGGCCTGGTTAATTTTAATTCTGTTGGCTGCCAAAAAAGCAACTACTAGAACATAGAGATCAAAGCCTAAACCTAGTGTATTTGAAGTATTGAATATTGTAACAGAGAACTGGAAGTGGGATCTTTAGAAAAGGTGGGAGCAATGTAAGTAGAAATAAATGGAAATTGTGAGAACAATACATGCAGAAAAATCTAGAGGAGGACAATGCGTGCAGAACAATCTAGAAGAGGAGAGTGCATGCAGAACAGTCTAGAGGAGGACAGTGCATGCCAGGAATTAAGTAATTTATGTAATGCTCGACTGATGGTTATAAATAACATATGTCATATATAATGTGTGTAACTGGAAACATGTTAATACAGTTTTTCATTTATAGAAATGTATGTTTGCCTGTATCTTAAGTTATAGTTCAATAAAGGTGTTAAATAAAAAAAAAATACTTTCTGCTACTTTATAATATTCTGTAGGGTGGTGGTTCTCCTTAAGGGCACCTTGGGACATTGACTGTGAATTAGGGCAGTTGACCATCTGAAAAGAGATAAAATGCAATTGAAATGTTGGTCAAGGCAATAGTACGAAATAAATCCAAAAAAAAAATAAAAACAATGCCAAGACCCAAGTAGACAGAAGCACAAAAACTTTAATATAACAGAAGGTTCAAGCCCACTTCTTCAGACACTAGCATAGTATAAAATCACATGATATATAGAAAATAACATCCAACCAGAAAGCAGCTACTAACAAATTCAATTAATTGCTAAAACTAATTAACTACTAAAAAACAGCACATACTAATGCGTAAAAGGACGTGTGTATAAAAAAAGGTTTCAAAGAAACAGCTTCATTTATACCAGGCACTTTATCTGCCTGGAAATACAGAATCCATTTTTGTTCACATGCTTCTGTTTTAACTCTGTTGTTCCCCCCCTCTCATGTTTTCATCTATTATCTCCAAAACGAAAAACTTAAATTTATGTTCTGGACCAGATGCAAGTACATGCTTAGTTAGGACACTGGTCTCCTTGCTGTTCCTGATGTCACGAATATGTTATTGTATACACTGTCTTAATGTACGGTTAGTTTTGCCTATATAATAAACTCCACACGTATTGCAGAAACTATAATAAACTAAATTTTTAGCACAATCTGCATAAAAGAAGAAATTTATTTGATAATTCAGTAGCGGATGTATGAAGCAGATGCCTGAGTATATATAGATGTTCTTCGTGTTTCACTGTTGCAGTCATCACTCTTGGGTTATTTGCCTGCAGGTAGCCCTCAGTCGGCCCGAATACCAGAAACTTAGTATTTCTGTGTCGGTTGTGGTTAATCCAGGACTGACGACAGGTCATCAGGGGTATAAAAACAGGCAGCTGACGCTATTACATCAGTCTTTCTTGCCGAGGAACTCGAAGCAGAAGCACTTCGCACGAGTGCCGGTCGGCCACTACCTGAGTTTTCGTTTCCGAATTGAATCATCCTGAAGTCTTCTAAAGCAAAGTACCCCGTTGAGGATCCTTTTTTCTTGCTCTAACCGATGTCAGAAAAAGTTAACAGTTGTCTCACTTGTGGAAAGCAAATACCACACAGAGATTTCCATTCTTACTGCGTCATCTGTTTAGGCCCAGACCACGATGTACCTCGCTGTCAGTTTTGTGCTTTGTTCAATGCCCAAACTATTCATCGTCAGGCCCTTATTGTCGCTAAATACTTTCTCGCTCGATCTCCATATTCCGAAATGGCTTCGGTAAGCCATCCGACTACCGAACGTAAGGATAAAGGCAGAGACAGACCGCACAGGTCCAAAACTGCCGACTACGCTTCCGTTAAGCTAGTCGCCAGTTCGCCTGTACTCAGTGAGGCGCTTTCGCAGGCCACTACCAAGACCCATTCAGAGTCCGGTATGCCGCAAGACTCTTCCTTTGACTACGGAACCTGCGGATGTTTCTACCTTGGATGGGTCTGGAGCCGCTGTACAGGCACTGGCTTCTGAGGAAAGTCTTCGCACTACCGATATTCGACACAAACCGATGACTTCTTTCATGTCTTCAATTCTGTCTAAAACTAACGAGTTTCTAAGGCCAAGAGTACAAGCTATCCCTAAAAAACGACGACCCAAACTCAAGCACCTGCTTCCTTGCCACAACATCAAATGCTTAAAATGGCAGAAGACCTGATTATGCTGATTAGGGGAAGCCAGCCTTCCACTGCTAAGAGAAGAAGAGACTTGCCCCCAGCAGCTGTAACAGACCAAGAGTCTGACGACTCTGAGGTTTCTGAATATGAAGACATGCCTTTATCTGCTTATGAGGATTCAGATGCAGAGGAATCCATTCCCTTTGCTTCTCCTCCAGAGGATTTTACTTTTGGTGAAACCCTACATACTTTGAGAGCATTTCCACTGGGAATGCCAAGACTATCCTCAGTTCAAAAAGAGACTCGAGAATTTTTAGACTTGCCACAACATAGACCTTTAGCAATACCCCCAGTTCTGGATGTTGTGGATGATGTCTTTATGGAATCCAGTCTAACTCCTGATACTTTACCCCCTGCCCCTAGAAAGCCAGACAGGTACTACAGAGTTCCTGACTCTCACAAATTTATTTTCAAAAATCCTACTGCTGACCCAGACGTCATCTCCCAGGAGCCTAAAGGTGTAAAAGCAACTACAGCTAAGAATCCCACCCCTTCGGACAGGGATTCCAGAGCTTTAGACAGATGGGGTAAAAAAGTATACACCTCTGCAACTCTCGCCATTAGGGCATTGAATTGTCAGTTTCACATGCTGAAATACCAGCAACATATTATGGAACTTATTAACAAAAATGATCTACCTTTACAGACTGTGCAGAAAATAAAGAATTACAAGAGCTTATGCATTCTGCAAGCCAAGTCAGCAAGCATACTTTGCAATGTGGCTTTGACGCCCAGGAAGCTTCTTGCAGGGCAGCAGTCACTGATACTGTACTGAGAAGGCATGTTTGGCTTAAGGAGCAGACCTTGCAAGACCATGTCAAATCAAAGTTACTAGATGCTCCTTTGAACAAGGGCAATCTGTTTGGCACCAAAGCAGAAGAAGTTCATAAAAAGATGGAAGAAAAAGATAAATCTATGCAGACAGTTAAAGATTTCTTGCAAGTACAGCCTCCTAGATTCAGTAGGCATGGCCCCTCAAAGCATTGGTCCTTTCCAGCCCCCTCAAGACCATCTCAAACTAGACCCAGGGAAACGGACCCCCCATACTACAGTCTCTGGGTATGCAGAGATCGAAGCAATGGAGTGCCTCCACTTCAAAAACAGGGAGTGCTAAGCCACCCCTTACGGAAAGAATTCACAATGAATTCTCAACTCCACTCCTCACCTCTGCCCAACTGCTCGTGCCCCTAGGAGGAAAACTTGCCCATCATGCAAAAAACTGGACTCCCATCACCAAAGACTGATGGGTCCTCAACATTGTATCCCAGGGGTACAAATACTTCCACTCACTGCCTACCCCAAAAGGGTTCCCAGACCTTCCTCCAAACCAGTGGGCAGAGGCACAAAACCAAGTTCAATCCCTGCTTTTCATAAGGGCAATTCAACCTGTTCCTGCAGAACAGATAGGTCAAGGGTTCTATTCCAGACTTTTCCTGGTACCCAGAAAAGAGGGCACTTGGTGCCCAATCCTAGATCTTTCCATTCTAAGCACCTTCCTGGTGGTACCAAAATTCAAAATGCTTACCCTGCAGTACCTTCTTCCTATGCTGGCCAAAGATGCCTGGTTAGCCACTCTAGACCTAAAATAAGCCTATCTGCACATCCCTATCTGGGACTCGTGCAGGAAATCCGTACCTTTCAGGGCAGGATCTATGCATTATCAGTTCTCTGCACTTCCCTTTGGCTTATCCACTATTCCCAGAGTCTTCACAAAATTCCTGGCTCCAGCCGTGGACGACTGCCTGATTCAGGCAGACAGGAAATGCTGTTGCAGCACCTGACATTTGTAAAGAACTTTCTAACCTCCCTGGGGTACACTATCAACAAAAAGAAATCAAAACTAGTCCCCAGTCAAAAGATTGTATTCCTGGGAGCAAGCTTGGACACAGCATCCCAGATGGCATTCCTTACTCCAGAAAAATAAGCCTATCTGACAGGCTACTTTACTCAAATGGCCACCAGAACCCAGCTATCTGCAAGGAAAATCCTGCAGGCCCTAAGATTCATGGCCTCTTGCATCCTACTAATTCCATATGCCAGAATGCATATGAGGAAACTTCAGTGGTACTTAAAAAGTCTTTGGTGCCAACGTTCTCAGGACCTGCAAACTGTCATTCCTATCATACGTTGTCTCAGGGCAGAGTTTCTTTGGTGGGCAGCAGCATGCAACCACAACAAGGGACTTCCCTTTACTCAACCCTACGCCGCCCAGACCCTAACCACAGACTCATCAGACTATGCCTGGGGGCACACCTGCACGACAAGTGCATTCAGGGCCACTGGAGCCCAAGTCAAATTCATCTGCACATCAACCAAAAAGAGATGCTAGCTGTTCAGCACGCTCTAACAGCTTTCAGATCCCTACTCTCACCAGGATCCCTGCTAATAAAAACAGACACCACCACAGTTATGTGGTACATCAACAAGCAGGGGGGAACCCACTCTTACCCACTCAGCAGGCTAGCCATGGCCCTGTGGAACATGGCCTTGGACATGCAGATCCATCTGCATGCTCAATTCCTGCCAGGCAAACAAAACTCACTGGCAGACGACTTAAGCAGAAATCTCCTAGACCCACATGAGTGGTAATGAGAGCCCAGCATATGCAGCCTTCTAATCCAGAAATGGGGGACCCCAGAGGTGGACCTCTTTGCCTCCCCCTGCAATCACCACCACCAGCAAATTCTGCACTAGGACACCTCACAGCAGGGCCTAGAAAGTGGTTGCCCTATCCTTCCAGTGGGAAAACCTCTCAATCTCTGCATTTACCCCTCTGCCTCTTCTCTCAGGATTGTCCTGGTCTTAGCTTGAGTAATATTCTTGATTGCCCCGGACTGGCCACACCAGCACCGGTACCCACTACTGCGCAGCCTGTCACCGGTGCCACCCTAGCACCTACCCCAGAGCCCAACTCTCCTCATTCAGCAGGAGGGACATCTTGCATCCACAACTGCAAACCCTGAATCTTGCAGCCTGGCTTATTCCTTGAAATCTCCCCCAGTGATCAGCCTAAGCAAGCAGGTGCTGGACGTCATTCTCAAAGCCAGAAGACACAGTGCAAGGAAATCCTATGCTGATAAGTGGAAAAGGTATTGCTCCTGGATTCAATCTAAAGGAGAGGACACAGCACTGCCCTCCCTACCTCTAATCCTGGATTACTTAGCAGATCTACTCCACAGGGACCTATCCTTCTCCTCCATTAAGATCCATGCTTCTGCCATCTTGTCTCATTACAACACTGAGCCACCTCTCTTCTCTCACCCTGTCAAATAGTTCCTGAGAGGGGCAAACAGCTTAAGGCCACCAAGGAGAGCACCCACCCCTGCTTGGGACCTTAACTTTGTACTGGAAAAGCTCACGCTGCCCCGCTTTGAGCCTGCAGCATCAGCAGAGTTAAAATTCCTCTCTCGGAAAACAGCCTTGCTTCTGGCCATCACTTCAGCTAGAAGAGTGTCTGAACTACAAGCACTTATGGCTGTGGAACCCTTCATTATTTTTCATGCTGACAGGGTGTCCCTTAGAACTAATCCTTCCTTTATGCCTAAAGTGGTGTCCAGTGTGGCTCTCAATCAATCTATACATTTGCCAACCTTCTTCCCTAATCCTCAAAATAAAGGGGAAAGGATCCTGCACTCCTTGGACATGCACAGACAGCTCAGATTCTACCTCGTTAGGACGAAGCCCTTCAGGAAATCTGACCAGTCACTACTCAGTTTTGCACCAGGGGCAAGAGGGCAAGGTCATTACAAAACAGACAGTTTCCAAATGGATAGCACACTGTATCCATTTCTGCTACAAACACCATGAATAAAATACCCTAGGGAAGCCAAGAACAAATGGATGACCAGGTAGGCTGCCTTAATTAAGGTACGGTGGGATGTCGGTGAAGAAGCTGGGCTACCGGTAAAGCCTTGAGAAAGGCTGTGCATACCAGAGTGCTTGTGGTTGAAGGAGGATCCTCGACCCCATCATCAGCCAGCACCAACTTGGTGCCCCTAGGGCTCTAACTGACACCAGGATCCAGACCACCCCAGAAACTAGATTCCAGTTCAACTGCATCCTGGACTTCTCTATGGACTACGAAGACATCATCCAGATTGTAATGGACAATTGGCCCATCATCACAAATAACAGGTCTTTTGGCCACATTTTCCAGAGAAACCCTCCTTCACAGCTAGAAAAGGGAGAAGCATTAGGGACTTTCTGGAACACCCCTGCCAAGTTAAACTTGACAACCCTGGTACCTTTGCCTGCAGTGAGCCTCCCTGCCACTACTGTAGACACATGAGCGGTGCCGCAGGCTTTTTCTGCCCCAATGGCAGGAGACAGTACACACCTAATGTCAGAGGCAACTGCAATGTCACAGGAGTGGTTTACAGGGCAGCGTGCACCAAATGCAATGCTAATGCTTTCTATGTGGGCAAGACGGTCAACTCCCTTAAAACGAGGATAGCAAAACACCTGCAGGACTTAAAATATTTGAAAGTGACAAACCAGCTGGCAGTGCATGCTCTCAGGAACCTAGGACACAATACGTTCAAATTTCATGTTCTTGAACACATCCCTAAATCCCCACTAGGCGGGGACCACAACTCGCTGCTTGAGAAGAGGGAACTCGAGTGGCAAATACGTTTGCAGGCAAGGAAAAGACCAGGCCTTAACTATGACCCCAGTCTTGTATCTCAGAAAGATACAACACTGTATACCACAACCGCTGCGCCTGGACCTCTAAAAGATTTACTGACAAAATGTTACCTTTCGTGCAACAGCCAGTTTTGATCTCACCAGTTTACCTCCAGCCCATGGTCTGATACTTCCCCTGGCAAATTCGAACTCATTTGTTTTTGGTCAATGGTTCATTTATATATATATATATATATATATATATATATATATATATATATATATATATATATATATATATATATTTTTTTTTTTTTTTTTTTTTTTGTCTTTCATGTTTTCTACAATGGCTCAGTATTACTGCTTTTTCGGGTCTTTCTAGCTTTTCAGGTTACATATCAGTGCCTTTTTAAGATTGTTTTTTTTTTTTTTCATTAACAGCCCTCATTCAGTTCCATATCTTTATACATTAGTTTCTATTGATATCCATTATCTAAGAATGTTTCACTATTTTGTTTCTCTTTTTAGTTTCTGTATCTTATTTTTTTTTGGATATCTAGCCTAGTTCTTACTTTTTATTATTTTTTGGTCTTATTTTATGGTTTTCTAGCCTGTTTCTTATTTTACATACATGTTATTTTACATACATGTTGTTGCTGTTTCTCTAGTACGCTCGGCTTTGCTTATTATGCTGTTTTAGGTTGTCCACCATCCTGACGAAGATTTCGAAAAGTGTAGCCTAACAATGTATTTTACCAGCAAGGGTTGATTTTTTTTCCAGCAAGACTATTTTAGTTAACTACATTTTTTTAGCTAATTTTAGCTAATCTCCGAACTTCACTATTGTAGGTTTAGAGTGATTCTCCTAACCACGTATGAGCTGGCTCAGGGTATCTAACCTATCAGATTGTAAGGTGTGATGTCAGGTTGTCGTGCCCAATCACAATAAAGGTTTTTTCACCCACACTTGATTGGCTCCCACTGACACACCCCCAGGTACTCTTATAAAAGGAAATCCTTAGGATCACTCTTTCCATTAAGGAACTACGCTTCGATGGTGATTGTACTTCTGGCACTGTTTACTTCAATAAAGTGCGACCTTCTAGAATCTGAACTTCGACTACGTTGATTTTTTGCCACCAAGGTGAGCAGAGCTCCTTAGCCGAGCCACATTTATGTTGTTTTGCCTGTTTTTTCTGTGCGTTTCATCTTTGATTTCTAGCTGCCACACTAGCGGTTCCTCTCACCAGCCGGAACTATGACTTGTATACGAAGCCTTTCTAAAGGCTTTACTCAGCTTTCAACCGCAGGTGCATGGGTACGCACAGCCTTTCTCAAGGTTTTACCGGTAGCCCAGCTTCTTCACCGACATCCCACCGTACCTTAAGTCAGCCTACCTGGTCATCCATTAGTTCTTGGCTTCCCTAGGGTATTTTATTCGTGGACATTTTTCCTCCTCTGCATAGGAGCTTGAATACCCAGGTCCCACAGACAATCATTTTCCTGCTACAAACACCATGGGAAACCAACCCCTCAGGGGGTCAGAACACATTCCAATAGGGTAACTTCTACCTCTACAGCATTCCTCAGGGGTGTCCCTACCAGGGACATTCTGGAAGCTGCTACCTGGAGTTCTGTACACACATTCACCAAGCATTACCACCTGCCTATCTTTTCCAAATCCAGGGTGGGTTTTGCAACAGCAGTCCTGCAGGGCACACTAGCCAGCCCAAACCCTTCTTGACTGCCTCCACCCTTTCTTCAGCTTTGGGAATCAACCCAAGTGTGATGACTGCAACAGTGAAACACGAAGAACATAGTACAGTTGTGTACACTTACCATAAATGTAGATGTTCGAGTGTATTTACTGTTGCAGTCCGGGTTTCCCTCCCTCCAGCCCCCTTCTCTCTCTCCTCTCTGTGTATATTACTCACCCCTTATTGGGGTATTGGTATTGGTATTTACTTTTTACTGGTGGTGATTTTTCCCACCATAGCTTAGCTCCCTATTGGGGGGCTCCTGACAAAACTGATGTAATGGTGTTGGCTGCCTGTTTTTATACCCATGACAAACTGACATCAGTCCTGGAGCGACAGCAACTGACGCAGAAATACTAAGTCTCTGGTATTCAGGCCGACTGAGGGCTACCTACAGGCAGATAACCCAAGTGTGATGACTGCAACAGTGAATACACTCGAACATCTACATTTATGGTAAGTGTATACAACTGTACTTTTCAAGCACTGCAATGTTTGCATGCGTATGTACCACACCTGTTAGAACTAATCCTAGGTGTCTGATTCTGTTTCTTGTAACATAAATGTCTTTTAAGAGGCTTGTTGTTTTTGAAAGAAAAATGCGATTTATCAGTAACGAGATCCCTAAACTCTTCATTCACATATAAAATATTCCAGTTCCTCTTTATTATGTCACATATAGCTCCTATATCATTGGAGAAAGGTAGAGGAAATCTAGTACTGTTTCTAGTAGGTACTGTCATAGCATCTGTATTATTTGGTGCTTTCTTCGATAAGTGTGGTCTCCCAGACCCTCTTCTCTCTCTCATAATAGAATTAATATTTTTTTCCTTATAGCCTCTTGCCAAGAAATGTAATTTCAAATTATTAAACGCTAATAGTAGTTGCTCGTCATCACTGTGTAATCTCATTAATTCTAAGGAATTGTGATTTTAATACATTTCTTGATGTGTCAATGGTGCATATTGTTTTTATGTAAATATGCATTCTTAATTTCTTTCTTGCACCTGTCTCTGGCTTACTAATACTTGCATCTAAAAATTACATGTTTTTCTGTGAATATTTGATGGAAAATTTTAAGAGAGACGTAGTACTGTGCAGAAAATCAACAAACTGTAATAATAATTCTTCACTGTCTTTCCATAAAATAAAAACATCATCTACAAAACGTAATACCAGTGCAAATAAGAGAGTCATTGTTAATCAATACTTGATCAGTCTCCCATTGAGCTAAAGCTAAGTTGGCGTAGCTGTTCACACATGCTGTGCCCATCGCTACGCCAACCTTTTTGAGGTAAAATTCATTGCCAAATAAGAAAACATTATTTTCTAGAATAATCTCCAGAAGACTATATATAACATTAATCTTAACATTCGCTATCCCCCAATCATTAGGTATGACTGTGTAAAGAGAAGCTGTATCCATGGTAACAAAATAACATTTGATACTGCTATCCATGGATTCCATCACTTCAAATAAGTCATCTAGAAAAGTCTTGGTATCTTTTAACACTGTACTAATATTTTCCAAAACTGGATACAAATTCTTCTCAACAAAAATATTGTCTCAGTAACCCACCCCTGCCCGAAACTTTGGGACACATGGATGGGACCATGAAATCTTTATGTATCTTGGGGAGTCCATAAATAAAGGTGATTGTAGGTTGTTCTATAGAAAAATATTTAAACAAATCTTCATTAATAGCATGTGTCGTGTCTTTCGGCTTTTCCCGGTTTGGGGTCACCACAGCGGAACTCCGGTCTGCTAATGATTAGCAGTATATTTTTACGTGCCGAGTTGCCAGCTCTGGCGCACAACCTTCAACAAAGGTACCCCCATTCACACATGTCTCCACACACAAGACGCTCTAGCTGAGAATCGAACAGGACAATGTCTTACTGTGAAGCGACAACGCTACCGCAGCACCACCACCGCAGTTTTTAATAGCATAAAGGTCAATAATCAAAAACAGTACTTTCTCTATAATTGCCTGGACTACTGTTCAACTCACAATAGTGAAGGTGTCCCTGTCTTGCAGCAAGTCTTCCATTCTCCTTACATAAACGTCCTTATCTAAAATAACTATTCCCCGCCTTTGTCGGCTGGGCGAATCTCTACTGAGTTAACTTCTTTCAATTCTAACAATGCCTGATACTCAGCGAAATTTAAATTAAATAAAGCCAGTTTATTTTTATTTTTAAAAAGTTCCCTAATTTCTTTCTCACAAATATAAGTAAAGGCTTCAACACTAGGATGCATTTTAGGGATAAAAACACTCGGTTTTCTAAAAGGATTAGCATTATACTGATTTTTCTTGTTTAAACAATGCTGAAACACTAACATTCCTGGCAAACAATTTTAAGTTCAGTAAAACGTCATTAAGTTCTGACCTTTTGGAGGGTACATAAGAGAGTCCTTTATTCAAAAGAGAAGTTTGTGCTTCAGTAAGGGCAAAAGATGAAATGTTCACTACTAAGTTGTTTGTGAGTTGCTCCATGTGTTCCTGAAGACTCCTCTGTTCTGTCCGGTTTGTATCTGTCGTACTCTCCCTCTCCGTCCTTGACTCCGTGACCTGACCCCTGTCCTCCTCATATTTATTAGAAGGGGCTCCACTAAAGGATAAAGGGGTTGTGTGGAGTGAATAGAAGCTCCTTGTGTCATGGTTCCAGCTCTCTCCATCGCCATTGTAGCCATTGCTATACTCTGATTGACAGTGGTAGTTGGAGACGGGACTTCCTCTCCAGAAGAAGTCATAGGTAGGTACTAGGCTGTTGGCCCTTAGGCCTATACAAGCCTAGCCAAAAAGGTATTCTGGCTTTCGCCACCCAAGAAAATTATTTTCCTGTGCCCCTGTCAAGCAGAACCACAGAAGTGATCCCCGGGGTGAATTTCCTATTACCCATCCACTCAGATTTTTCTTTAAGAGTGCAGATGGCTGATCTCTCCGTTGCTATAGTTACAGATGCCACTTCCTGTACTGTAGTTTTAGCAATTGATTGATTGAATTTGCTAGTAGCTGCTATGTTATTTTCTATATATCATGTGATTTTGTTGACCGGGGTAGTCTTAACTGGATATATGTCCATTTTCAGTAGAAGCCCGGGTAGAAAAGCTCCAAGACAAATACAGAGAAATAATGTTTAAGGTTACAATAAAGTTAACATTGAAGAATACTAAAATACATTTTACAACACATTGGTTAAAACTATTTACAAAATATAGAACACAAAATTCACATAAAGTCTATCATAACAGTTTCCTGGTTAACAGTTCTGCTTATGAAGATTTAGCTGTGCAGATTATTGTTGAATCGCTAGGTTCAGATTATTGTTGAATCGCTAGGTAGATGGATTTGCTAGGCTCTCACTTGGCAAGTGAGGCTTAATGCCTCAGTATCCCCTGGAATAAATAATATTTCTTTAACCTGTTTGTTGAAGAAGAGAGCACAGGTTTTATGAATTATTAACATTAGCATTCATACAGTATTTTTAATAGGTTTTTATTCATACATTGTAGGTCTGTTTGGGAAATTGGTGTGTTCATTTTTTTACAGTTTTACGTTTTATCAAATGTATTTATTACACTCACTATTAATTAATTTTTATTATTTTAAACAATACAAACAGCATGGAGGAGTTAAATTTATGTGTGTCTATATATATATGTGTGTGTGTGTGTGTGTGTGTGTGTGTGTGTGTATATATATATATATATATATATATATATATACACACACACACACACATGTATATATATATATATATATATATATATATATATATATATGTAAATGTGTGTAGATATATATATATACTTTTATATATATATATATATATATATATATATATATATATATATATATATATATATATATACTTAATGCGGTTTTAACGACTTGAGTAAAGGTTAGTGTAAATTGCTTGATATGAGTATCTGCATCGTTGGTGGGTTAAGGACATTTAAACTTCCTGAACTTGTAAATGGTAACTCTGATGAAGTCTTGTGATATGGTATAAAGCCGAAATCACTCAGTTGTGTTACCCGATTTTATACTTTTGATCGAATAAAGTGTTCAGTTCTTGGTTCATTCTCTGATGTCTGTGCTAACCAGTTTGTGTATATTTGGGGAAATCTCATTTTCTGACCAATCTGTACACATCTTTTTCTGACAGTTTGGCAAAATGTGTTAGTTTTCCTGTTTCTTTTTTTGCATTTTTCCAATAATGTACTCCTTCACTTTTCCATGTTATTACACCATTTGCAGGCATGAGAGTGGGATTGTGTACCATAGTCATTATCAGGCTTCTCTGGAAAAAAAGAAAAACATTTAAAGTTCAGTTGAAATTGTACTGCCTAACCTTAGCAGATGGGGGAGTGGCTGAAATGCCTCTGCTACAGTGATGATTTTTGGAGACCAGCAGATGCATTCATGAAGTTTTTTGTCTTTTGCAGTTTAAGTTGGCTGACATGGCTGTTGCATTAGAAAGTGCCAGATTGCTGACCTGGAGAGCAGCTATGCTGAAGGATGCAGGAAAACCTTACACAAAGGTAACACTTTTGCACAGAAATACATTGGTTGCATGGTATCTCAACTTCTTATTTCATTTTATTATGCTTTTGTTCACTGAGTGAAACATACTGGGGTCTGAAATTGGTAACACTTTCTCAAGATTGCATGATATAGGTTATTTCATCTGTCAGCTTCTGCATAAAAAAAACAATCCCTGGGTAACTGGGGTGGGGAGGATGACAACAGTATTTAATTTAATAGGAGAGTGCGCCTCCATGAAGTTAGTCTGATAGCTATTATGTTCCTTTAGTTACTTTTAATCTCTTCTCTGATAGTTTCAGCATTGTATAACAAGGTACAAATGTCTGTCCTGGTACTGCAAACATACAGCATTTCCTCAAGGAAAAGGCAGGTGTGCTATTAAGAGGAAGTCCCTCCAGCTGTGTTCCAGCATTGAGAATGCATCTCTGCCTCTTTCGGACACAACAGAACACGTTCTCTAGCCTTTTATTAAGGGGAAGAATCTCACTAGTTACATTGTAGCACTGGGAACACATCTCTGCCTGCTCCTGAGCCAATAGATCAGGATATGCTGCCTGTGCTGGGTGCTTATGCAGTACTACTTTAGATGCATTGTATTTTCTGTCAGGGGTTGCAGTGTGGATAACGTCTAGCTGTTTGCCACTTACAGAAAGGACATAGGGGTAAGGGGGATTTTCAGTACAGCATTGCAGCACATATAGGAAGAACATCTGACCTGGCATTGCCTTGTGTGTCCAGTAGGTTGTATGTCTAGTATTTTGTTGTTGCTAAGAAGGACACACAGCCATTCAACTGGCGTGGGAAGTTACAGACCCATAAGTTTGACTAATCTTATTCGTAAGGCCATGGAAAGAAGAATCATGAACCTGATAAATAATGACATAGGAACCCCCCAAACACTGGACCCCAACCCAATTCAGTTTTGTGAAAGACAGGTCATACCTACTGAATCTGGTGGACTTCTTTGAGAAAGTCACTAAGGCCATAGATAATGGCAAAACGGTGTATACTAACTACCTGGACCTAGCCAAGGCATTTGACACCATTCCCCACTCAAGTATTATAAGTAAACTCTCAAAACTAGGCATAAATCCCTGCGTCACCGGATGCCTCTCCAGTTGGCTCACAGACAGAACATGTGGTTAAAGTGGGTGAATCTAGTTCCAGCAAGAGCCCAGTTATTACTGGTGTGCCACAGGGCTCATTGCTGGGACCACTCCTGTTTGGAATGCATTTCTTGAACACCAAGGCCAGTATGGAAGTCCTCTAGATGACAAAGTTGCTGCCAACTGCAAGCTGGGTGCAATCACTGAATCTCCCAGTGATAAAGATATCCTTCAGGAGGGTCTAAATCAGAAAAACGATTGGTGTCACAGCCATGACCTGAAACTAAATGAGAAAAAATGCATTATTCTACCCTTTGAGAAGTCATATACTCCTGCTTGACTACAACATTAACAGCACACCCATAAGAGTAGACTCAGAGGTGAGGGATCTAGGTACACAGATAGATAGATAACCTGAAATTTGACCATTATGTGTCCATAGTGGTGAGGAAGTCCTTTTATGTAGCACAACTTATTAGTAAAGGTATGGCATCTAGTTCAAGAGAAATTATAGTCCCACTACTCAGCCCTCATTAGATCAATAATCGAGTACAATGCGCCATTTGGCATGTATATGAATAGGCGCTTACAACAGCTGGAGCGACCTCAGAGGTTCTTCACAAAGAAAATACAGGGTGTTAGCAGCATGTTCTTTGTGGATAGACTAAAAGCCCTATCCCTTTACTCTGTCTCCTACTAACTGTTATGGGGTCGCTTATGCCTGACCTACAAGGTCCTCACAAATCCAGCCTGATGGAGCTGCTACACATCTGCAGGTCAAACAGCACAAGGGTTACCTGATCTAGGGATCTAAACTTAGTGACTCAAACAAAACACGCTTGAGAAACAAATGTGCGTCTCACTAATTGCCCCTTCTTTGGAACAGGCTTTCCTATTCATGTTAAACAGAGCCCTTCTCTGGCCCTCTTCAAGTGCAGTTTGGATAGATGGATGGGGAATTGCAAATTCACACCTGAGGTAGTGCCTGTGTCCCTTATGGATTGGGGCAGTCTGTAAAATCTGTAAAATACTTGAGGCATAGATGCAAACCCATGCTATCCCTTTTGGCTGTAGGAGTCATATACTTGTGTAAAATCAGGTTATATTGGCTAGGTTTGTGTCGCTCGTCTCTCTCTAATATAGATGACAAGCAGGCGGGGTATTCATTTAGATGCTTTAATACTTAGAAACACATCAGGCTGGATAGCAGCATCATAAAATGTAAACAAACTGATTAACAGACCAGACAGTCCTTACATACATGCTTACATCACAACAGCTTACTACAAAATGGCAGTCAGGCTCACATGTGCTCAGTATTTTTATACACTTGTGCAAGCCCTTGGATAGCTTCTTAAAGGTATATACAAACACATTGATCTACATCCTCCCTCTTAAAAAGATTGCCCTGTGTAAAGACAACATTGGCGTTAGACATGCATTATTATAGACATTAGAAACAAGCGCAATGTTCATGTCCAAGTTGCCATGCATCTATTACATGGTCTGGAGATATGACTGGATCTCATAACATAACAATCTGGACTGAATTTAGCAACAGGGACAGACTTCGATGAACAACTCATATCAGAAACGTCTGGATTTGTCACATGAATGGAAATATTCTCTGGAACTTCCTCTGAAATTGGAACACCGGGCACCTCACTCCGAGATAAACAGTCTTTCTCACAGGCTATGAGCTGTGGTATAGGTTTGGACACTGGCATCAAATGTTTCCGAATCCACCTAAACTCTACTTGTGATTCCTCAGTGCACGATCTCTGCTCTGGGCAAGTACTTTTCACAACTCCAATCCGATCATAATCTTTGGACGTTTGCATCCTTTCCACTTCGCCTCCTTGTAATAGATTGAGCGGTTGGCTTGTAAACTGTGTGCCATTGTCAGAAGTAACTTTGTGCAGACTACCATGGACTGCAAAATGATGCTTCATCTTAGTAATGACAATATTGGATGCTAGATTGGGAAGTAGGTCAGTCTCGAACCAATTAGAGTAAGAGTCTACTGACACCAAATAATGTTGACCACTCCACTCGAAGATGTCATTGGCTACTGTCGGCCAAGGTAGTTCAGGAATCTGGTTTAGCTGAAGTGATTCCTTCTTTTGATGTGGTGTAATACTATTACACAAGAACAAGATGATAACACTGTCTCAATGTCTTGTGACATAGCCAAAATACTAGTCCTCTCACCCTTCTTTTGGTAGAGTCTGTTCCTGGGTGACCACAGTGCAAGATAGTAATGTACTCTTGTTGCAAGGACTTTGGAACAATTACTTTTGGACCTTTCTTAATGATACCATTGTCAGACAAAATCTCATCTCTGTATGGAAAATAAGGTTGCACTTCTTGATAGCCATTCTTGATTGATAAAGTGGTTGAGCCTTTGTAAAACTGGATCTGTGGCTTTGTGATCTCTCAGCTCATCAAGACGTGAACAAAAAATTTCTCACTTTCATGACTTCAAAGTCAAGGCTCACATTCTCATGCTGTTCAGTGGTGTTTCTAGGTGATCTGGATACTGTATCAGCAAAATAAAGTTGTTTGCCTTTCTTGTAGACAAGAGTGTAATTATACTTTTGCAATCTCAACATCATGCGTTGCAATCTGGCTGGAGCTGAATGCATAGGCTTTCTCTAAGATGGTGACTAGAGGTTGGTGGTCTGTTTCGATCTGGATAGGTCTACCATAAACATAATCATGGAACTTCAAGCATGCAAACACAATTGCCAAAAGCTCTTTCTCGACCTGAGTATACTGCACTTCAGTTTGGGTAAGAGTTCTCAATGCACAGGCAACAGGTTGACTCTGTTGTAGAATGACTGCACCAAGACCAAATGTCAAAGCATCACATGAAAGAGTAACTGGCTTGTGAACATACTAGTATCTGACAGTTGGTGGACTAGCAGTTCTCTGTTTCAGGACATCAAATGCTCTTTGGTGTTGCTCTAAGCATGACTAGGATACATCTTTACGTGTCGGCTCAATGAGCAGTGCTGGAAGTTGGCTCAAGTCTGGAATGAACGTACCTAGATAGTTAAACATGCCAAGAAAACGTTGCAGGACTTGAACATTGTCTGGCTCAAGTCTGGAATGAACGTACCTAGATAGTTAAACATGCCAAGAAAACATTGCAGGACTTGAACATTGTCTGGCTCAAGTCTGGAATGAACGTACCTAGATAGTTAACCATGCCAAGAAAACGTTGCAGGACTTGAACATTGTCTGGCTCAAGTCTGGAATGAACGTACCTAGATAGTTAACCATGCCAAGAAAACATTGCAGGACTTGAACATTGTCCGGAGCTGGCATCTTGAGAATGGCTGTTTTAAAAGGGTCTGGTCGTAGGCCTGAACTGGTAAATAAATGACCAACGTAAGTAACCTCTTGTAGCCTGAATATGCATTTCTGTGGAATGAGCTTAAGATTCACTTGACATGCTTTTTCCAGAACTTTTCTGAGGTTTCTATCATGTTCAGCTTCACCATTACCTCCTACTAGTATGCTGTTTACTATGATAGCACAAGGATATCCAGAAAAAAGTTGCTCTATTGCACATTGAAAGACTTCATTTGCAGAATTTATCCTAAATGGCATTCTAAAAAATCTGTACCTTCCAAATAGAGTACTTAAAATAGTTAGCAATGAGGATTTCTTGTCGAGCTGAATTTGCCAAAATTAATTCTTTGCATCTAAGATAGAAAAAACAGTGGCATTTGGCATCACAGCTGCAACCTCTTTGAATGTGCACATTGGTCAATGATATCTTTTTAGTGCTTTGTTCAAATCTCGTAGATCAGTCTATGTTCTGATATCATCTGAGCTTTTCTTATGACCTACCACCATGGAAGATGCTCATTCAATTGACGTTGATGAACCTACTGGACAAATCACACCTTGTCGCACCATTTTATCTAGCTGTGCTTTGACTCTGTCCCACATGACTATTAGAACTTTTTGAAATGGACTACTAACTAGACTGACATCTGAATCTAACTTCATGGAGTACACATCTAGAAGCTTCCCAAGTTTGTCTTCAGAAAGATCAGCATAGGTAGAAAAAATGTACTGGGCTTAGAGTAGTGATCTTTCAAGCTAACATGATGGTCTTCCTCGTCAAATGAAAGCAGTCCCATTTTTAAACTGTCTCTGAGCCCTAGTAATGACTGGAAATGCTCTTGACTGCATAAAATAAGTCGTAACATCTCCCAGCAGAGTAACATGAAAGCACACTCCAGCAAATGTTATTGCTGACATAACATTGCACTTGTAACCTGTGTCAACTTTGAGTTTTATGGGTTTTCCATGTATCTGAACAGTACAAAACACTTCAAATCCTTAAATCTGTTGTATTAACTGTTTTATGAAGCACTACACCATCAACATAAAGAGTAGGACTGCAGCTTTCTAATCGATCAACTCATTTCTTAAATTGTTCCCTTTTAATAAAAGAATGTGGGGCTTTTGATTTACAAAACCTTTTGAAATGATTCCATATATTGCATTTGTAGCATTGCTGACCAAAAGCTAAACATGTTCCCTTTTAGAGTCATGATTTCCACCACAATTATGACAGGTGGGGCCCATGCTTTGTTTGCTGACTCACTCTTAAGTTTCACTGAGACTGTGCAAACTCTAGAACTGCTGGAAAGCTCTGGGTTGCAGTGGGTGTTGCAGGGGCTACAGTTGCTACCATGTGCTTGGGCCTAATGTTCTTCAGGTTTCACTGTTGCAGTCATTACATTTGGGTAATCTGCTGGCAGGTTGCCCTCAGTCGGCCTGAATAACAAAGTCTTGGGTCCTGCGTCGGTTGCTGTCTCCTCTTCCATGATGTCAGGTCATCAGGGGTATAAAACATACAGCCAACGCCATTTTAATCGGTCTTTCTTGCCACGCGGTGCCCGAAGCAGAAGCAGTTCGCAAGTGCCGGTCAGCAGACTCCTGAAATTTTCGTTTTCGAGTTTCAGAACCGAAGTCTTCAAACTAAAGCTAAGTACCCTGTTGGGGAAACTTTTTCTTGCTCCTTACCGATGTCAGTAAAAGTTAATTATTGCATTACTTGTGGGAAGCAAATACCTCATAAGGATTTTCATTTGTACTGTATTGCTTGCATAGGCCCTGATCACAATATGCCTTGCTGTCGGTTTTGTGCTAAATTTAACCAATGCACTATTAAGCGTCAGTATATTTTTGCTTCTAAATATTTTGGTTCAGGATTTAACTACCCTGAAATGTCGTCGGTTAGCAATCTGACTACCGGACTTCACAAAAAACACAAGGAAAAAGACAGAGACAGACCGTCAACGTCCAAAACAGACGACGAAGCTTCTCCTAAGCCAGTCGCCGGTTCGCCAGTACTCAGTGAGGCGCTTTTGCAGCCCCTGATACCCGCTACTTTTGAGTCACAGGCCTCTACCTAGACCCATTTGGAGTCCGGTATGCCACGAGATTCTGCAAGTATTGAACCCGCAGATGTCTCTCCCTTGGATGGGTCCAGAGCCACTGAGCAGGAACCGGCTTCTGAGGGTGTTTTCAGGCCTCAACATTTGTATATTAACCCCGACGCCATCATCAAAAACAAGGCCAAAACCAACTTCTGTGTCTAAAAAAACGACGCATGAACATCATGCTCAGGCCTCTATGCCTAAAAAAACAAATGATCAAAATGGCTGAGAATTTAATTACCTTGATCAGGGGTTCCCAACCCCCCCTGCTAAGAGGCCTAGGCAAGGCACTGATTATGAATCTTCAGATCAGGTTTCCATTTCTTCTGATTCCTCTTCTGATCAGGAATTTTCTATTCCATCTTATGAGGACTCTGATGCAGAGGAATCCATCCCTTCTGCTTCTCCTTCTGAGGATTACTCTTTTGGAGAGACTTTGCATACTTTAAGGGAACATTTTCACTGGGAGAGTCAGGACTTCTCAGAATCAAAAAAGAGGCTTAAGGATTTTCTTCTTCTTCCTCAGCATAGGCCTTTGGCAATACCTCCTTTATTAGACATTGTTGATGTGTTCTCACAATCAAGCATGGCTCCTGATTCCCTGCCTCCGGCTCCTAGTAAGCCAGATAGGTATTACAGAGTTCCTAACTCCCAGAAATTTCTTTTCAAAAATCCTGCTGCTGACCCTGAGATTATTTCTCAGGGTCCCAAGGGTGTTAAGGCTTCTACAGCCAAAAATCATACCCCTTCTGATAGAGATTCCAGGGCGCTGGATAGATGGGGAAAGAAGGGTTATACGTCTGCAACCTTGGTAATCAGGGCTTTAAACTGCCAGTTTCATATGCTTAAATATCAACAACATGTTATGGGCTTACTGGAACAGAAAATGATGTTGATTTCTGACAGTGTGGAAAATCAAGAGTTACAGGATTTATTGCATTCAGCTGAACAAGTTGGAAAGCATACTTTGCAATGCGGTTTTGATTCCTTGGAGGCCTCTTATAGGGCCGCCGTTACTGGATCTGTGATTAGAAGGTATGCCTGGCTCAAGGAGCAAAATCTGCCTGATCATGTTAAAGCTAAATTGTTGGATGCCCCTTTACAGCATGACAGTCTGTTTGGTAATAAGGCAGAACAGGTTTTAAAGAAAATGAAAGACAAAGCTAAATCTATGCAAACTGTAAAAGATTTCTTGCAAGTGCAGCCACCCAGGTTCAGTAGACATTGGCCTACTAAGAATTGGTCCTTTCCTGTGTCCAACAGAGCCGCTCAGGGCAAACCCAGGTGCTCCATAGGCTCCAGATATCAATCATAAGGATCTTACAGGTCAAAGCAATGGGGTGCCTCCACCTCCAAATCAGGAGGTAACAAAGCACAACCTTATAGTAAACAGTCTGAATGACTTTCCTCTGCCATCTCCAAGCACTTATCTTTTGGCAGCCCCCTTGGGGGGGAAACTAGCACTTCATGCTCAAAATTGGCATTTAATTACCCAGGACAAGTGGGTATTAAACATAGTATCCCAGGGGTACAGATTTAATTTCCACACATTGCCTATTCCAGACGGATGGCCAGATCTGCCACCAAACCAGTGGGCAGAGACCCAGAAACAAGTCATGTCCCTCATGGATATGGGGGCTATTCAACCAGTACCAGAAAAGGAAAAAGGACAAGGATTTTATTCAAGATTTTTTCTGTTACCCAGAAAAGACAAATTATGGCGTCCAATTCTGGAATTATCAATTCTAAACACATTCCTGGACATTCCAAAATTCAAAATGCTGACTTTACAACAGCTACTGCCTATGCTAGGCAAGAATGCCTGGTTGGTAACTCTAGACTTAAGAGGCATGCCTGCATATCCCAATAAGGGAATCTTGCAGAAGATACCTCCACTTCAAAGCAGGCTTTTTGCATTACCAATTCTCTGCACTGCCCTTTGGCTTATTTACTGCGCACAAGGTCTTTGCAAAATGCAATTACTGGTGCCAGGCACTTTGTAGACAAACATTCAAATTTATCCTTATCCGGACGATTGTCTCATTCAGGCAGAGGACAAGGACACACTTCTTCAACATCTGGCATTTGTAAAAAGGCTTCTAGCATGCCTAGGGTACACCATAAACGAAAAGAAATCACAACTGGTACCCTCTCAAATAATTACATTCCTGGGTGCAAGCTTGAATACAACTGCCCAGATGGCTTACCTCACTCCAGAAAAACAAATGCAATTAACAACCTACTTCAAACAAGTGGCAACAAAAACCCAGCTATCTGCAAGATAAATTCTGCAGGCTTTGGGGTTCATGACATCCTGCATTCTACTAATTCCATAAAAAGCTTATGGAGTCAACATTGTCACAGCCTGGAAACAATGATTCCTCTCATTCCCTGCCTGCAACAGGAGTTTCTTTGGTGGGCAGAGACATGTCACCAAAACAAGGGACTGTCATTCATTCTAACCCCTGCCACCCAAACCCTAACTACAGATGCATCAGACTATGCTTGGGGGGCCCACCTGGCAGGGAGATGCATTCAGGGCAAATGGAGCTCAAACCAAATGCATCTACATATCAACCAGAAAGAAATGCTAGCTGTTCAGAATGCTCTGACAGCCTTCAAGGACTTCCTTCATCCAGGACAACTACTGATAAAGACGGACAACACCACAGTTATGTGGTACATAAACAAGCAGGGGAGTACCCACTCTTAGCCCCTTTGCAGACTAGCCATGGACTTGTGGAACACAGCCATGACTTACGAAATACATCTTCAAGCTCAATTTCTGCCAGGAAAGCAAAATACTCTGGCAGATGATCTAAGCAGAAATCTTATGGACCCGCACAAATGGAAACTGGATCCACAAATCTTCAGTATGTTAACACAAAAATGGGAGAGCCCAGACATAGATCTATTTGCCTCTTCCCAAAATTATCAGTTGGACAAATTCTGCACAAGAACTCATCACAAAAAAGCATGGAAAGTGGATGCTCTATTCTTCAGCTGGAAAAACCTATCAGTCTCTGCCTTTCCCCTCCAAGGTCTTACTAAAAGTCAGACAGGAAAAACCAAAAATGATTCTAATTGCTCAGGACTGGCCTCGCCAACACTGGTACCCACTTCTAAGGAATATGTCACACCTTCCTCCATGGTACTTGCCTCAAACAACCTCACCTATTGTCTCAGCAGAACTAGCAAATTCTGCACACTCAGCTCCAAACTCTGAATCTTGCAGCATGGCTAATCAACTAATTTCACCAACCACATCTCTTAGTAAACCTGTGATGGATGTCATTTTGGAGGCCAGAAGGCCTAGTACTAGAAAATCTTATGCTGATAAATGGAAGAGATTCTGTGCTTGGAACCAAGCACAAGGAATAGACACAGCAAAGCCCAATATTCCTCAGATTTTGCAATACTTAACTGAAATGTTTCACAAGGGCCTATCTTTTTCTTCAATAAAAATCTATGCCTCTGCCATCTCGGCTCATTACAACACAGAGCCTCCCCTCTTTTCTCATCCCCTGCTAAAACAGTACCTCAGAGGGGTCAAAAATTTAAGGCCTCCCAGGAGAGCGCCAACTCCTGCATGGGACCTCAATTTTGTGCTGGAAAAAATCACCCTTCTTCCTTTTGAACCAGCAGCTACTGCGGATATAAAATTTCTTTCTTGGAAGAAGGCCTTTCTTTTGGCAGTCGCTTCAGCTAGAAGGGTTTCAGAACTACAGGCTCTCATGGCAGTGGAGCCTTTCATTATTTTTTACCCGTTCAGGGTGGCCCTCAGGACCAATCCCTCTTTTATGCCTAAGGTGGTATCCAGTGTGGCTCTTAACCAGACCATTCACCTGCCAACTTTCTTCCCAAATCCGCAGAACAAGGGGGAGCGGATTCGCATTCATGGGATGTACACGGACAACTAAGATTCTACTTAAACAGGACAAAATCTCTAAGAAAGTCTGAGCAACTGCTGGTGTCATTTGCTGCAGGATCAGAGGGGAAGGCTATATCAAAGCAGACTATTTCAAAATGGATAAGCCATTGCATTTGTTTCTGCTACTTGCACCATGGTAAACCTGTGCCCAAGGGGATCCGATCCCATTCCACCAGGGTTGCCTCTACTTCAGCAGTTTTTCTCAGAGGGGTCCCTACCAGAGACATTCTAGAAGCTGCTTACCTGGAGCTCGTTCAGCTAACATTACCATTTACCTTCTCTAAATCCAGAGCAGGCTTTGCCACTGCTGTCCTGCAGGGCCTTATAGCTGCTCCTAATTCTGTATAAATCCATCCTCCCAACCATAGCTTTGGGAATCTACCCAAATGTAATGACTGCAGCAGTGAAACATGAAGAACATAGTACAGTTGTGTACACTTACCATAAATGTAGATGTTCGAGTGTATTTACTGTTGCAGTCCGAATTACCCACCCGCCAGCCCCCTTTCTATACCTTTTCTTTCCTTCACTATACTCAAAAGCCTTTGTGGTGTATTTGCTTTTAGTTGAAGGTAAATTTTGTGTGTTCTAAAGTGCATTTATATATTTATAGTTTTTATATATATATATATATATATATATATATATATATATATATATATATATATATATATATATATATATATATATTTGCTCCCCATTTGGGGGGCACCTGACATCTGGGGCAAGAAAAACTGATTAAAATGGCGTCGGCTGCATGTTTTATACCCCTGACAACCTGACGTCATGGAAGAGGAGACAGCAACCGATGCAGGACCCAAGACTTTGTTATTCAGACAGACTGAGGGCAACCTGCCAGCAGATTACCCAAATGTAATGACTGCAACAGTGAATACACTCGAACATCTACATTTATGGTAAGTGTACACAACTGTACTTTTCTTTTAATCATATGCTGCATACTATCAACATGAGTTCTAGAAGTTACTGGAAGCATACAGCTCTCATTTGTAAGCATATGTGTGCACTTTTCTTTGAGCTTGTATATCTGACAAATCTCAGTGGCCTTAAAAATCTTTCTCACAGCAACATCTTTAATACCACACAAGTCTGTCTTTTATCAACTCATCCCTTAAATCACCAAATTTGCACGTTTTGGTTTTGTTTCTCAAGTCAGTTATATATGCTGCAAAAGTTTCACCAGGCTTTTGATCCCTTATGTAAAATAAGTGGCTTTCCATTGTTACATTTGTCTAGGAGTTGCACATTTCTCTGAATTTATGTTTTAAGCACTCAGGGTCCTCCCTTGACTCAGCCGGTACAATATGACGGTTTTCCCCCTCTCCTGCAAAGACAGCAGGTTCATACGCAAATGAACCTTCCCCTTCTATGGCTTCTGACCCAGCTAAATTAAGCAGAATAAGTACCTTTGTACAGTCATCTTTATCAGAAAAATGCAGCCCGTATGAAACTGTCGTACTCTTGCTCAAACACACGGAAGTTCTCTGCAATATTATTGTCAAACACAAGTGTACTAGGTTTTTGAAATCCCTCTGCCATGCCCCAAAGTATGTACAAACACACTAGAAATATGGCCCTTATATTTATGTATGAACAAACTGTTCTGTGAGCTCATATTAACATTCAGATGCACAATAAACACTTCGACATACTGTACTTTATGAAATAACCTCTGAAATTACTGTATTTTGTGAAATAACTTTACGGTAATACTGCACAAACATGCAAACACTTTTTACACTTCTGATAACTCAGATATCTTTAATATAAAAATACATGCTTAGCGAAAATGCTGTCATTTTCTCTTATTTTGTTCATTTTATGCAATTTTGGTTTATTTCAAACATTTTTTGTAGTAATTTGAATATTTTTATCAATATCGGACATACCGGTTTATTCAAATATCGTTTAGAGCATTCTGTATGCCCCGTTTCATATTTTGCGATTAAGAAATTATTTGAACGAGTTTAACATCTGAAATTCTTTTCTGACCTGTTCTATGAATTATACATGCAGGTGGGATGATCCACTCCTGTATATTCCTCCAATACCAACCGGGTGCCTCTCAGACTTAAGTGGAAGAAATTGGAGCTTTTTCTGGCAACAAGTCATTTTGGCCATGTTTTGTTTAACACCATGTCCTTTTAGACATGCCACTTCTGATACCATGTCACTCGCCCTTCTCTAACATAGATGACAAGCAGATGGGGTATTTCATTTAGATGCTTTAATACATAGAAACACAAAGAGTAGATAGCATCAGTAAAATATAAACAAACTGATTAACAGATGGACCTTACATACATACATGCTTGCATTTCAACAGCTTACTACAAAACGGAAGGCAGGCTCGCATGTGCTCAGTATTTATACACTTGTGCAAGAAAGGTACACGCGCGCGCACACACACTGATCTACAGTTTGTAAAGGCTGTTGAGCTGTTAGCCTAGTAATCTCCTATGAATCTATGGTGGAGAGGTCTCCAGTTTTGCTGTATTTTGCCACTGAGGTGTGTGTGTGTGTGTGTTTTCGCCATCGCCGCATTCCACCACTAATAGAAAGGCATCTAGCATGTCATGTGGAGTGTGAATCAGTTGTGCAGCATTCTGGCAGTAATTGAACCCATGTTCTCTCATGGGGGGGTTGTGATGGGGGCACAGCAGAGATTCTGAATGCAGCATTCTGCCAGGGATAGAAGGGGGTACCTGAATTTCATGTAGAAAAGACAAGCACTGGTTTTGGGATTCTGCCACAAACTGACTGCCCCCTGACCTGTCTCACCACAGACTGAATGTGGCACCCTATTGCTGATGAGAAGATTCCATGGCCTGTTCTGAAGGAGTGTAGCTTGTGTATGTGGCATTCTGAAATGGATTATGAGGGTCCCTGTCATGTCCTGTGGAGAGATTGCATGCACAGCACATTGCCTGTAACCAAGCACATTCTTCTGTAGGTGGGAGAGGGTATAGATTGGGGTAGCATTCTGTTGCTAACCTTCCTGAGGGAGGACGGGGAGGGGTTACACATGTGGTATTTCCTCAGTAATGTAGGAGTTTCCCACGATCTCACAGGATGTACAGTGTGTACCTAAACTCATGCAGTCTCCTGACCTAATATAATAGCTTATTAGGCCATAATAGTTGGAGTTAAATATTCTTTAAGCAGAGACTATTTTGAGGGAGGTGATTTTGGGACACATGCTACTCATTTTGCATCACCAGCAAGGCATTAACATTCATTTTTTTAATCCCACAGGAAGCAGCAATGGCAAAACTGGCTGCGTCTGAATCAGCAACATTCATTTCTCATCAGGTGAGGTTCTTTCTCTTTCTTTGGCTGAGTAATAGCTTTCATTACAGATGAATTGGTTCCAGCAGATGTGGCTAATGGAAATGTTGGTAGTGAATAGTTACAACTGTATGTGTGTAAAACGTTGAAGTTTACAGTAGAATGGATCTTGTCTGCATGTCTTTCACAAGATGGATGATTATCCCCATTTTCATGTTTAGTTCTTCTGCTCCAGCTTACGTGTTTTGCACCTATAGCGAATCAGGACTATTTCTAGGCAGTTTCCAAGGTTGAAATGTAGAGCGAGTACCTTGTTCCTCTCCAGAATGCTGTGGCCCATGAGGGGGGCTGTGTACCGTTCTGGGTGGGTGTCACTTAAACATCCAGACTGATCACCTAGGTCTAGAAGCAATCTTGGTAATGATGCCGTGTACTTCAGCCTAGGCCTAGAAGCAGTCTTGGTAAGATCACTGTGTACTTCAGCCTAGGTCTAGAACCAGTCTTGGTAATGATGCTATGTACTTCAGCCTAGGCCTAGAAGCAGTCTTGGTAAGCACCCTATGTATTTCAGCCTAGGCCTCAAAGCAGTCTTGGTAAGATTGCTGTGTACTTCAGCCTAGGACTAGAAGCAGTCTTGGTAATTATGCCATGTACTTTAGCTTGCATTGTACCCATATTTCTACCATGGTACTAAAGTTGCTGGTTCCTTTGATATTCCAAGTGTGCAAATTAATTGTAATATTTTTGTAATACTTTTCATAATTATTCACAATGTGCTTAAATTTAACTTCCATCAAAATCCTCGCATTCTGTTGTTTCTGTTCAGTCCTTTAGCTCTTTTCTTAACTGTTAGTTGTTTTTAAAACTATTTCACAATGCCTTGTCTTTTCATTTAATTTAAGGAATTTTGAAGTAATTATCTTTTAACACTTGTAATATCTACATATTTTACTTTTTGACTTCATGGAATGTTGTATGTATAGTATAGAAAGAAAAACTGTTAATAACACAAACTTTGAAGTATTCTAGTCATTGGCATATATGCTTGTTTTTCTGGTGAGAAAGTTGTAAGCTTGACAGTCTAACCTTTATTTATTTATTTGATGTTTGTTAACTGGGTTGGTCCAACTGAGCAAGGTGCCCATGTTTAGTGGAAACCCGAGGAGAAAAGCTCCAGTATAATACAGTAAATTGTGAACATAATACAAACAGAGCAGTAGACACAAGGCCAAAATTACTAAAATTATATACAATAGTGTTACATGTCATGGAAATATTGATACATACATATTTACATAGATTGAAGTAGCCAAAGAATGTAAGGTGTATTAGATTTTGAGCTGACATGAAGTAAATAAAGCAGAAAGTGCTAAACCTATATAAAATGGTGTTACATGTCATGGAAATGTTGAAACATACATATTTACATGGATTGTAGTAGCAAAAGAACATTAGGTGTATGAAGGGTTTAGTTAACTATTAGAGTGAACCAGAGTCATAATTGTTAGAGCTGAAACAAAGAGAAGAAATTGGAATAAGAAAAGGAGGTGGGATTATGAAGGGTCCTGGCGGGGTCATGTCCATGAGTTTGATGGTGTTTTTAGCAGTTTTTTTAATTGATTAATATGAGATATGTTTATTACATTAGAAGGGAGTTTGTCCCAGGCTTGGGATGCTGAGTATTTGTATAAGAGTTTACCAATGTTTTTATTGGGTTTGTAAATATCCAGGAGGTGTTGGTCAGAGCTTCTGAGCGAATGGTTTGGGGGTAGTAGGATACTATAGAGGTTTTCTGTCTATACACACTGAACCAAGTGGAGGAGAGGTATTGACTACAACTCTGATCTGAGATATATAACAATAAGTATCCTGTTTTTTTTTTTTTTTTTTTGCTTATTTTTACTGGTTATTTCTTCTAGCAATTTATATATAGCACTTTCTATTGCCTGCTGCATACTTTTTACTGTATTTTATTGCCATTAACTAATCTGCACGGTTAAACTAAAATTGTCTGCCTTACAGGGCCTGATAAATAAGTTTGTTACTGTCACACTGTTTGTAAAGCGTTTTAGCTAGTTTCATTGTGTGAAAGGTATTAACGGGAAATTTTCTGTACTTGTTAAGCACCTATTTGTTTGTTCTGATTTCCTGCCAAGGAGTGCATCCTATAACTGATTTGTTTGAAGCTAAAAGCATTCTGTAGAGTCTCCTGGCTCCTTTATCTGTTTAAAACTTTCATTTTTGTGGCTCACTGCTGTTCTGCTGTGATAAACATTTCTGTAGTGTTTACTGCCTAAAAGAGTGTAGGCTAGTGGCTTTAGTATTGTCCCAGTTCAGATTGCAGTGGTTGTTCTGAGCACATGACCAGGCCATCTTGAATTAGCAGAAGCCTTTCTTTACCTTTGTGGCAGGATTGTGTTGATTAGCTGCTGGCTAGTGGGGGTTGGATGGTCTAGGGCTTGGAGTAAGCACTCTTTGGTTCTTTTGAGCTTTTTTTTTTAAAAAGTTGTTTAAGGTTGTATCTTCTGGTATTTAAGCCTAACTTTGAGAGGATTTCTGTCTATACCACACTGAGCTGAGTGGAGGATGGGCATTAACTACAACTCTGATCTGAGACATATAACAATAAGTATCCTGTTTTTTGGCTTATTTTTACTGGTTATTGTTTCTAGCAATTTATATGTAGCACCTTGTATTGCCTGCTGCATAATTTTTACTGTATTTTATTGCTATTAACTAATCCGCATGCTTAAACTAAAATTGTCTGCCTTACAGGGCCTAATAAATACATTTTTTACTGTCACACTTTATATAAAGCTTTTTAGCTAGTTTCACTGTGTGAAGGGTACTAACAGGAAATTTTTTCTACTTGTTAAGCACCTGTTTGTTTGTTCTGATTTCCTGCCAAGGAGTGTATCATATAACTGATTTGTTTGCAGTTAAAAGTATTCTGTAGAGTCTCTGTTTAAAACTTTCATTTTGTGGCTCACTACTGTTCTTCTGCAGTGATAAACATTTCTATAGTGTTTATTGTCTAAAAGAGTGTAGGCTAGTAGCTTTAGTATTGTTCCCCACCATTCCTCCCTGTTGGTGCTTTGTTGTTATACTTGGCTTTGCAGTTGCCCACCCCTACTGTAAATCTGATCTGGGACACTCCTCCCAGTCTAGTGTCATTAGCTCATTCTACTTAATACAGAGAGAACATTTGAGAAGGCAACCCACTTAGTTTCCTAACCTCGAGTTAAGTTCTACTTCTCCTCTCTCCCTTTCCTTTACAAAAAAAAAACTGCTAGAATCTCTCTGTGTTCTGCTTAACTGTAACAAAAAAATTTACACTTGTTTCTTTCCTTTCCTTTAACTAGTCTAGTCCAGATACAGATTTGCTATATCCAGGACTGTTTCTAAGCTTCTGAGCCCCCCAAGCATGTCTGTGTTGGAGGGAAGCCTGCTAGCTTATCAGTGGGAGTGGTAAGCATTAGGTCACCTATCTACCACATAAGGAGTGGTTTCTGGCCCAGAAATTGTAGTTATTGGCCAATTGGGTAGTTTTCCATCTCTCTCATCTTCCTGATTTAAAAGGTCGCATTTGCACTTGTCTCCCCCCCCCTCCTGTAACTAGTCTAGTCCAGATACAGATTTGCTGTATCCAGGAGTGTTTGTAAGCTCCTGAGCTCCCCAAGCCTGCTGTGTTGGAGGAAACCCTGCTAGCTTATCAGTGGGAGTGGTAGGCACTAGGTAATCTATCTACCATATAAGGAGTGGTTTCTGACCCGGAAATTGTAGTTATTGGCCGTTTGGGCAATTTTTCCATCTTTTTCAACTTTCTGATTTAAAAGTCCGCATTTGCACTTGTTTCTTTCCTGTAACTAGTTCAGTTCAGATACAGATTTTTAGTTTTAGCACTTGAATTTGCTTATTCGTGCTCAGCAATTGTTCAAATCTTGTTGTAAGCACTAAATAAGCTACAAATTACTACAGCACTCAACCTTCCTCATTACCTAGAGGAAAACAGTTTTTGTACTTACTTTCTTCACTTGCTTAGAGAAAAACAGCTTTTGTACTCACTTGTCTAGAGGAAAGTAGTTTTTTTATTCAGGCATGTCCAAGGGTCAGCTCCCAGTGTTCTCTCCTGTCTATCTGATGAATCTGGGCATCTTGAGGCAATGTAGCAATTGCCTCGTGTACACAGACAACCCTCTTCTCCTACACCCAACATTACAGCCTGTGAGAGATGCACTTATCTAGCCAAACTGGAGGTAAAGCTCTTTTCAACCAAGACTGAACTTAACAGTCAAGAGGAGAAGGGAAACACTTGCACCACACCACACTCATCATGTAGTCCCACTAAACCTACACCACCAAAATCCACACATAGAAACACAAAAACATTCGCGGAGGCTCTCAATAATGTGCTCAAGCAACAGTGACCTCCAAAGCAGAAACGCAAGCAACCTCCGCCCCCCCCAACACAACCCAAATGACACATAGCACCTCAACCACAGCCCATAAGGCAAAACAACGTACCCAACACACTAGTCATAGGTGACTCTATAGTCAGGCACACTGATGTCCCACTCACCAGGCTGAATAAGGAGAAAGTTACTATCAGCTGCCTATCGGGTGCCAGGATCCGCCACATAACCCACGCACTCAGGTCACTCCACAACAAGTACAAAGATGACTGTGTCATTGTCCATGTTGGTGTGAATGACCTGAGACGTACCTCCCTGGACTACATGAAAAGAGACATGGAAGAGCTCTCCGATCTTGTAGCCCAGGCGGGTATGACCCTTGCCCTGAGTAGCATCCTGCCATCGCCCAGAATGATACCTCAGTACAAGGACAAAATGATTGACTTCAACAATTAGCTAAGCTTCTGGTGTCATTCTAAGGGGATCCAGTATCTGTCTGCCTGGGATGACATGGTCGACAGACCACGATGCTTTGCCAGAGATGGCCTGCACCTGTCACCCCTGGGATTCCAGATACTGGCTAAGGCTCTTGCTGCCCCTGTAGTGCCTTTTTAGGCAAGGTTCAAATGACAAATTCACCACCATAACAGGAACAGGCAAACAAAAACTGGGGGTAATGCTACTCAATGCTAGAAGTCTAAATCTCAAAATGCACTCCCCTGTGGCACTCATTAAAATGGAGAACATCGATAGCTGTGCAGTGACTGAGACCTTGATCAAGGCTCCAGAGAGCACCCCTGCATTACCAGGCTACAACTCGTACCACACTTTTCGGCCACCTAACCTGGACCAGAACACCAAAGGTGGAGATGGGATGGGAGGGTGGCCTAATGGTTAAGGTGTTTACCTTACAAACACAAGGTGCAGGGTTTGAATCTCACAAGGGATAATTGGCTAGGCTTAAAATGGCTTGCAAGGGCAGTTAGCCTAGTACTAACCTATGAACCCTATGAACCCTATGTGTCCATATTCCTTAAGGATATACACACCTCCAGACTAGTTGCTCAGCATAATGCATCCAAGGTTATCCAAGTGCAACTAACTCTGGGCAAAACTGCAGTCCAAATTATAGCTTGCTACAGATCCCCCACCATGCCCAAGGATTCCCACTCTTTTCTTGATATACTGGAAAATATTAGGGTTCAACCAAACACCCTAATAATGGGCGATTTCAACTACCCCACCATTAACTGGGAAAGCTACTCATGTACCAACTCCTTTGCTCAACGCATTCTGGAATTCATAAATTCCAGTGCTCTTATATCAACTTATCCACACCCCCACCAGCGGCAACAATATCCTAGGCGTAGTCATTACCAACATGAGTGACCGGTGTTCCACACCTGAAGTCAGCTCCTCGTTGGTCAGCTCCAACCATAAGCTAATCACCCTAGATATCCACATCCAGCTCCTAGCCCACCCCCATTAAGGAAACCATGGTAAAAAATTTCTCCAAAGCCAACTTCATGCTTCTTAAGACAGAAGTGGCGAACTTCATGACACCCATGCAGATGGACAATATAGTTACGACTGCTGAATCCTACACAGATGCACTCTATAATCACTTACATGAGTGCATGGATCGTGCTATCCCAAACAGAACCAAGACTCTATCCTCCAAAAAAAGGAAGCCAATCTGGTGGTCCCCTGCCATAAACAAACTCTACAACAGAAGGAAGAAACTGTTGCAAAAGAGAGTAAAATCCCATGAGTGGAGGAGTTCCCTGGTCAGCCTCAGTAAGAAACTGAGATCCCTTATAAGATCCTCCAAAGCTAGCTATGAAAACAAAATCGCCACTGATTCTAGGGACAACCACAAAGCATTCTATAGCTGTGTCAGGAATCTCAACGGGTAACACCCAGATCTGCTCCGAGTTACAGCACAACGGCACGAAAATTACAGAACCAACTGATATTGCCAACATCCTGGCAGATAGGTTCAGTGCTAACTTTAACCCCTAAAGGGCCCATATCTGTACAGAAAGAATGCAGAGTCCCTGTAATCACAACTATGCAGGTAAAAGCTGCACTTTCTAAAGCCAAAAACACAGCATCCATGGGACCGGACAACATCCCAGGCTGCATTTTATATGAACTTCAGAACGAACTGGCTCCCCACCTAAGCACCATGTTCAAGCATAGTCTCACATCAGGCTTTGTGCCCACTGAATGGCACACAGCAACAGTTATCACACGCCACAAAGGGGAAGCCACCACTGATCCTGGGAACTATCGCCCTATTAGCCTGATGAGCCTAGGCTGTAAGGCCATGGAACGTGTCATCATGGAACTCATAAACAAAGACATTTGTACCCTCCAAACTCTGGTCCCCACCCAGTTCGGGTTTGTGAAAGGTAGATCATGCCTCCTGAATCTGATTGACTTCCTTGAAACAGCCACCAAAGCTGTAGACGAGGGTAAGGTGGTTCACACAGCCTATCTTAACCTCACCAAGGCTTTCAATGCCATCCCCCATTCTGGAATTATAGCTAAACTCACTAAACTACGTATAAATCCCTACGTCACAAGATGGGTTGCCAATTGGCTCACTGACAGAACTCACACTGTAAAAGTTGCAGACTCCAAATCTGACTTCAAACCAGTGACGAGTGGCATACCACTGGGTTCAGGCTTGGGACCTCTCCTGTTTGGTATCTACTTCTCTGAAGTACAGGCTAACACAGAAGGCCTTTGGCTAACGAAGTTCATAGATGACTGCAAACTAGGAGCCATAGTTAAGTCCCCAAATGATGTGGACATCCTACAGAAGGGCCTCATTGAGACAGATGCCTGGTGTCAGAGCCATGGCCTCAAGCTTAATGCCAAAAAGTGCATCGTCATCCCCTTTGGTAAAAACTCTGTACCCATGAACTACCACATAGGCGGCAGTCTACTTAACACCTAATGTATGATAAAGAGACCTAGGTGGACAGTAGTTTCTCCTTTGATAATCACATCACCACAGTAGTCAGGAAATCCTATGTGGCACACCTCATCACAAAAGGTTTCTCATCCAGGAAAAAAAGAGGTCATTGTTCCCCTCTACTCGACACTCATTAGACCCATTATACAGTACAACGCCCCTTTTGGAATGTACCTCACAAGACATCAGCAGCTGGAAAGGCCATAGAAGTACCTCACAAAGGATTATTGGGCTCAAACAGATGCCCTACACTGACTGTCTCAAAAAACTCCAGCTTTACTCCGTAGCATATCGCCTACTCCGAGGTGATCTCTGCCTAACATATAAAACTATGTCAAACCCAGAGCTGTTGGACATGCTACACCTAAAGAAATCCCAATCCCTCCGAGCTACTTGCTCTAGGGACCTAAACCTTGTCACCACAATAAACAGGACATGCTGGAGGGATAGATTCCTGCCCCAGAGACTTCCCATACTCTGGAACAAGCTACCCATCTGTGTCAAGCAAAGTTCCTCATCAGCACTCTTCAAGAAAATTCTTGATGAGTGGATGGGAAATAGGAAATACACCCCGGGGATCACTTCTGTGGCTCTGCTTGACAGGGGCACAGTAAAATAACTTTCTTGGGTGGCGTAAGCCAGGGAACCTTGTTGGCTAGGCTTACTTAGGCCCTTGGGCCATTTGCTTAGTACCTACCTATGAACCTATAGTAGTTGGTGAGGGGCAGGTAGTAGTTTTGAGTATGGAATGTGCTATTTGTAGCTATGAGAGGAGAAGTTGTTGGGGGAATTCTAGCCATTGTAGTTTCTTTAGTGCAAGACGGTAATGAGAGTTGTAGGGTTGGTTTGTGGAAAATCTAGGAATTTTATTACAAACTTGTTCAAGCTTGGTGATAAGTGTGGACTTGAGGTTTGTTAGAAAGAGAGCGGCATACAGTAGGCAGGGTAGGAGGAATGCCTGAGCCAGAGAGAGTTTATAGTCAAATGTAAGGAATTTTTTATTCCTATAGAATAGTCCTAATTTTTGGTGTCTTTTAATACACTGTTGAATATGCAGGTCGAATATTAATTGATTGTCAATAATTATGCTGAGGAGCTTAGTGTGAAGTTCTGCTTTGATGATGGTATTGTTGAGTGATGAAATGGTAAAGGTAGATTTGTGATGGGAGAGGGATTTTGGTAGGAAGAGGAGGAGTTTTCTTTTGTTAGGATTCAAGATGAGCCGGTTATCTGTAAGCCATCTTGGGTAAATGTGGAGATGAGAGATGTCAGACAAGGAGATGAGTGTAGAGTGGATAGCATATTGTATAAGAGAGGAGTGACTGCAGGCTCTGTGGAGGTTGATAGGCCAGAATGGAGCCCTGGAGGACTCCAGTTTGAATAGGAAGGAAGGTGAAGCAGGAAGAGTGTCATCTGACGGACCGTAGCCTGTTAGTAAGGTAGCTAGAAAACCAGAGAAGAGTGGATGATGAGAGGTTGAGGTCAGAAAGTTTTGTTAGCTTACAGTGAGATACTGTATCAAAGGCTTTTGAAAGGTCTAGGAACAGACACGTCTCTAGTTGGTTATTTCTAGCATCAGATACAGTATGTGTAAAAGATATAAGGGCAGAAGCAGTGCTGTGGTTTGGCCAAAAGCCATGTAGGGAAGTAGTCAGAAGGTTTTCTTGGATTACAAATTTGAGAAACTGTGTGTGTACACATTTTTCAACAATTTTTGAAATTGGGGCGAGAATGGCTATGGGTCTAAAATTAGAAGGGTCAGTGGAGTTACTTTCTTTGTGCAGGGGTATTGTATAGAATGATTTTCAAATGTCAGGGACTATGGATTCTTGGACTGATGTATGTATAAGTATAGAAATATGATAGGCTATAGATTCAGTGGTGAACTTGAGAAAGGGGAGAGCCAGTTCATCAGTAGAGGGAGAGTATGGCGTGAGGAAGGGAGATACTGCCAGCACAGCTGTCTGGAATTTTGTAAATAATTATATGTCATTTGTGAATATCAACATGATATGTTAAGTTGTCTATCTCACCTTCATTCTTGCTGGTTGGGTTCGGAGCCGATCCTCAGCTCCGACTCGGCCATCTTCAAAAGCTCGAGAGCTGCTTACTGGCTCGAGGCCCCCCAATATCCCATGATGCTTGGCGCTAGATACCCAGATTTCATTTGCCGCTTCTGCTGCGAGGTTGTTCTACTGGCTCAGGTCGTATAAAACTTTATTATTGTATTTTTCTTGTCAAAACTGTAGATTTTAGTGTAGAATTAGTCGTTAGATTAGACTGTTGTATTGTAGCTAGTTTCTTTTCTAAATCCGTTTACTTTCCCCAAGAAACTCGTTTAAGTTAGAGAGTTTCCCCTCCTTCCTTCTCTCTCTTCCCTCGGAAAGGTTTTTCCATTTAAGTTAGAGGTTAACCTTTCTCTCCTAAAAAAAAAAAAATAATTCTTTTATTAATCACTGTTAGTGTTTAGTGATAGTTATCTTTAGTTTTTGTTGTAGTAGTAGTGCTTGTAGTTGTTTGTAGTAACTGTAGGGTGTAAAATTTTACTGGATGGTTACTTTAACCTTTCTCTGTGTGTTGTTGTCCTTGGTTTTCCTCCAGGATGTCCAAGGATCCTAAACCGTCCGGATTCAAGAAGTGTGACTCATGCTGTCAGAAGATGTCTCTGACAGATGGTCACACTTCTTGTGTTTATTGTCTAGGTGCCGTGCACTTGCAGGACTCTTGCTCGATCTGCCATGCTTTCAGTCCAAAAGTCCTGCAGGAGCGCAAAAATAAATTGATCCTGAGGGGTTTGCTTAATCCTCAAGATTCACCGGGGAAGTCTCAGCCCGTGAAATCTTCCAGGCCACCTAAACCGTCAGCTCCCAGTTCCGAGCCGTCGTTGGGTGAAGCCACACAATCTATCTCGGCTCCGGCTGGAACCGATGTCCCTCCCTCCCAGTCAGCTCCGCCACATTCTTCGGAGCCATCTGAGAGGCGGAAAAGATCCAGGTCTCCTTCCTTGGAGTCGATACGTTCGGCTCCGTAATCGCCCCTGCTCCAATCGGAGCGTACTCATCGCTCATCCCACTCTTCTCGGTCCTCTAGACTTTCGGACCATGACTTGGAAAGAGTGGTCAGTAGGCTGTTAAAATCGCAGGCCCTAGCCAAAATTTTGTCCAGCCCTCCTCATCAGGAGTCTGCTCCATCCACAGCTGTAGATATTCCTCCTCCGACTCATCCTATGAGCTCGGAGCCGGAGTTCGTTGCGGTTCGAGTAGTGGAACTGTCGGCGCCGATACCCTCTCTTTCGGTTCCGTCGTCGGCTCCGATCCCTTCCATGGTACCTTCCCTGGAGGGATCTGTGCGCCGAGACTCCCTCGTCGGCTTCGAGGGGGCGAGTGGCATCGGACCCTTGTCTGACCCCGCTCTCCCCCTCGGGGCTTCGGCTCAGGTGAGCTCGGCTCCCACATCTGCTTCAGAGCCGCCCCCCACGGTGCGTGGAGGACTTCGTTTTTTTTTCGGAGCCGGAGCCCTCTCTGCGTTCAGGCAGGGACGCCTTTGAGGTGATGAGTGTACTGGCCCCTGAGTCAGTCCCACGATCGACCCCATCGGCTCCTCCCTCTAGGGTGCCAGCATCAGCCTCTGCCCCTCTTCCAGACCCCAAGCGTGGGGATCCAGCGCTCCAGGACACCCCTTTGGGTGTATCCTCCTCTTCCGAGGCCTCCCCATGATCATTCAGAGGAGCCACCTCGCAAGAGGAAATGCATGAGGAAGCATGTTGACTCCCCCGAATCCGTCACATCGGATACCGACTTAGAGGAATCGGAAGGGTCCCCAAGATCCCCCTCTGAAGATGTCTCCTTCTCCAACATCCTTGAGATGCTTAGGCAGAGGGGGAACTGGACTACCCTAAGCCCTTCCGAGGATGAGTCGGTATTCCTGGACACATTTGGATCCCGACCTTCCACCTCCTGGGTGTCTCCGCCTTCCGACTCACTGATGTCTGTGGTGGCTCGGAAGGCGTGGACGACTACAGATAAAGTGGAACCGACCCCTAGAAGACCTGCCAAATTCACTACTGCACCGCAGGACAAACAGTTCTTGACCAAAGGTGTCCCCGTTGGTGCCATGGTGGTAGCGGCGGCCATAAAGAAGGAGTTGGCTGAAACTTCTTCATCTGTCCATCCCCCTAACAAGGAGTCCAGGATGATGGACAGATATGGGAAGCAGATGTTCTCTTCAGCGACCTTTTTCATGCGGTCCCTGAATTACCTGTGCCACTTTACCCGTCTTCAGAGGGATCTCCTCAGAGCTTGGAGATACCCTCCAAGATCCATCAGCTGAGGGGGCCCAGGCTAAGGCAGCCTCCCAGCTAGCGACTCTTAATTCAGTGGTAAACTCCTCCATGAGGCTCATTTCGTATGCAGCTGATGGTGCGAGTAGAGCCGCAGGCACAGGCGTGGCCCTAAGGAGGCACGCTTGGATGCGGCTATGTAACTTTGTGAAACCCTTCAGAGCGTCTTTCACCAACACTCCCTTCGATGGTTCCTCTCTTTTCGGATCACAGGTGAAAGATACCCTTACCAGGAGTGAGCAGGAAGGCAAGACTCTCTGCCGTAGGAATCCATTTTTCCACTCCTTCCAGACCATATCCTAAGGGTCAGAAGAGTGGGAAGATGTGGTTCCGGAAATCCCAGGGAGACTTGCCGGACACACGTGGTGAGTTCCCATCTAGGGGCAGAGGAGGGAACAATAACAGACGCCGCCCTCATGGCAGAGGGGGTCCGCAAAATCAGGGCAGCAGAGAATCTTTCTCTGAGAAGCCCTTCCAGCATCCCTGAAGGATTGCCCGGCTGCCCACCTCTGGAGGCAGTCGGGGGAAGATTATCGCTGTACCCAAGACCCTGGCAAGACATAACACAAGACAAATGGGTACAGTCCGTCATATCCGGAGGCTACAGAATTCCCTTTGTTCACACACCCTTGAGGTCAAACAAGTCCCTTCCAGATGTTCCACCCAATCTAAAGGACCAAGCAGTGCAAGAAGTTTCAAAACTGCTAAGAAAAAGGGCCATCCAGCAAGTCCCAGCAGACCAACAAGGATCCGGAATTTACTCAGGGTTCTTTTTGGTACAAAAAAGACAGGGGACTGGAGACCCATTTTGGATCTCAGCAGACTAAACAAGTCTGTACAAAGAACGAAGTTCCGGATGGTCACGCTTCAGTCATTTTACCCTTCCTGGGTCAGGACAGTTGGATGTGCTCCATAGATCTTCAGGATGCGTACTACCACATCAAAATGGACAGACGCTCCAGAAGATTCCTTCTCTTCCGGCTGGGAGCCAGCCATTATCAGTTCAGAGCTCTGCCCTTTGGTCTCACCACAACCCCCAGGGTGTTTACCAAATGTATGGCAGTAGTTACCGCTCACCTGAGACAGCAAGGATTCCAGGTGTTTCCATATCTCGACGACTGGCTCCTCACTGCTACCACCAGACACCTTCTGCGAGCCAGAGACTGTACTATCGACACTTGCTCCAGGCTAGGTATCGCAATAAATTTTGAAAAGTCTGCATTGTCACCCTGTCAGTCTATCACCTTTGTAGGCGCAAATTTAAATACCAAAGACATGTTAGCGAGCCTCCCACCAGTCAGGGTGTTAGTGATTCGTCAGCATGTCAAGGTTTTATTAGCATGCAAAAGAATTCAAGCCAGGTTTGTCCTTCAAACTCTGGGTCTCATGGCAGCAGCGATCGTACTTGTCCCTCTAGCTCGTTTTCACATGAGGATTCTCCAGTGGCTTCTTTTCACCCAATGGTCCCTCCAGTAACTTCCCATGTCTTACATGATTATGATCACTCAAGCATGCAAGAAGCACTTTGTGTGGTGGATGGTCTCCACATCAGTGATCCACGGCAGACCATTTGTTCTCCCCCCTGCAGTGGCTACGGTAACCACGGACGCCTCCCTGATCGGGTGGGGGGGGCATTACCAGGGCAGAACAGTCCAAGGCACCTGGCAACTTCACGAGTATCATCTGCACATAAATGTCTTGGAGATGAGAGCCGTGCTCTTAGCGTTGCAGGCTCTTCAGGACTCTCTTCCTACCAGGACTATTGCAATTCAAACGGACAATATGTCTGTAGTGTGGTACATCAACAAGCAGGGCGGAACCAGGTCCTACCCCCTATGTCGAGAAGCACTCAGACTCTGGCAGTGGGTGATAGTTTCCCAACGGTTTCTGATTGCAACGCACATCCTTGGGAGGTCCAACGTCATAGCAGACAGACTGAGCAGAGCAATTCTCATGCCTCACGAGTGGTCTCTGAACCAGGTAGTTGCAGAACAAATCTTCCGCAAATGGGGCCAACCTTGCTGCGACCTGTTTGCAACTCCCTTCAACAGCAAGTGCAGCAATTTCTTCTCTCTCCTTCCACTTCCCGGACATTCCCCCAGAGACGCTCTAGTCCACGATTGGCCACAGGGACTTCTTTATGCATTCCCGCCCTTTCCCCTCATCCCGAAGCTAATTCAGAAAGCTACCGTTTTGGGTTGCAAAATGATCCTCATTGCTCCTTACTGGCCTCGACAAATATGGTTCCCATTCTTGCATCACTATCTTCTCGACAAGCCTTGGATTCTGGACCTAATTCCAGACCTCCTGATTCATCAGTCGGGCAGGCTGCACCAATCCCTACACTCTCTCCAGCTCACGGCTTGGTTGCTCCACTTCTAACCTTAGCCAGGCTCCCAGATATCTCCCCCTCTGTGCACAAAATCCTTTTGTCATCACACAAGTCTACAACCAGAAAACCTTACGCTAGTAAGTGGAAATATTTTTCTTCCTGGGCAGAGGCAAAAAGTATAGACCCCTTTTCAGCCCCTGTACACTACATTCTGGAATTTCTTGCGGAGCTCTTCCATGCTGGGTCCGCTTCCGCTACAATTAGAGTTCAGTTAGCTGCAATTTCATATTTTCACATTGGACTGTCGGAAAACAATATCATGTCCCATAAGCTGTGTAAAGCCTTTCTCAAAGGAACCACTCTGCTCAGGCCCCCAGTGAGAGATCCTCCACCACCGTGGGATCTAAATTTGATTTTAGCTTCTTTAATTTTGCCCCCTTTTGAACCTGCAGCTTCTTGTTCATTGAAGTTCTTATCTTGGAAAACCCTTTTTCTGGTAGCTATTACTTCAGCCAGAAAAGTTTCGGAACTACAGGCTCTTTCTATCCGTCCCTCATACCTCGTGTTCCACAATGACAGGGTTGCTCTTAGGACAAATCCTTCCTTCCTTCCTAAGGTCTCTTCAGAGAGTAACTTGAATCAGTCCATAGACCTTCCTGTGTTTTTCCCTAACCACTCCAACAGGGCAGAATATCAGTTGCATCAGTTAGATGTTCACAGGCAGCTGCGCTTTTATTTGCATAGAACCGAAGACATTAGAAAATCGGATAAACTTTTCCTGTCCTATGCAGTAGGTAAACAAGGTCTTCCGGTCTCCAAGGTAACCTTATCCAGGTGGTTGACTTCTATCATCACATTCATATATCAACTCAGGAATAAAAAATTACCAGTCAAACCAAAAGGTCACTCCACCAGAGCTTTAGCTACTTCGGTGGCTTTTCAGGCTAGGTTGCCCATGGAATCTATTTGTGGTGCGGCTGCATGGGCCAACCCACATACCTTAATTTTGCATTACAAGTTGGATTTGGTTTCCAGGAGCAGAGCTGATTTTGGTTCCACTGTTCTGAAGAGTCTCTTCTGATGAGCCACCCAGGGTTTTAGGTGCTAGGGATGCTGTCCCAACCAGCAAGAATGAAGGCGAGATATACAACTTAACATAAAGAAGTTATGTACCTACCATAACGTTCCATGTTAGTTGTCTTCTTCTCACCTTCTTTCTTGCATCCCACCCTCCATCCCCCTATCCTAGTGGACCAAGAAGAGTTCTTCTTGATTTTTCACTGGCTGAGTCTTCTCTGGCTATTTCTTTCTGACTAGTAGTCTTTCCAGTAAGATTTTGCATTCTAGGATAGGATTCCCTTGTTATTATTATTATTATGTCTGCAGTTAGACTTACCAAACGAGATCTGGGTATCTAGTGCCAGGCATCATGGGATATAGGGGGGCCTCAAGCCAGTAAGCAGCTCTCGAGCTTTTGAAGATGGCCGAGTCAGAGCCGAGGATTGGCTCCGAACCCAACCAGCAAGAAAGAAGGCGAGAAGAAGACAACTAACATGGAACGTTATGGTAGGTACATAACTTCTTTTTGTACATGATGCTTGTGTTACAACTGTAACAGAACTGTATGATGATCTTCATGTTTCACTGTTGCAGTCATCACACTTGGGTTATCTGCCTACAAGTAGCCCTCAGTCGACCCGAATACCAGAGTCTTAGTATTTCTGCGTCAGATGCTGTCCGCTTTTTCCATGATGTCAGGTCGTCAGGGGTATAAAAATAGGCAGCTGACGCCATTACGTCAGTCTTTCTTGCCGAGGAGCCCGAAGCAGAAGCAGTTCGCAAGTGCCGGTTGGCCGCTACCTGAAATTTTAGTTTTTCGAGTTGATATTCCTGACGTCTTCTAAAGCTAAGTACCCCATTGAGGATCCTTTTTTCTTGCTCTAACCGGTGTCAGAAAAAGCAAATACCTCACAGAGATTTTTATTCTTACCGCGTCACCTGTTTAGGCCCAGACCACGACATCCCTCGCTGTCGGTTTTGTGCCTTGTTTAATGCCCAAACCATTCGTCGGGCTGTTTTTGTTGCTAAATTCTTTCGCTCTCAATCTCCGTATTCCAAAATGGCTTCGGTAAGCCATCCGACTACCGATCTTCCAAAAAAAGTAAGGATAAAGACGGAGACAGACCGCATAGGTCCACAACTGCCAACCACACTTCCGTTAAGCTAGTCACCAGTCCTCCGGTACTCAGTGAGGCGCCTTTGCAGCCCATGATGCCCACACAAGCTTCCGCTGAGACCCATTCGGAGTCCGGTATGCAACAAGATGCTTTTTCGACTATGGAACCTTGGATGGGTCCGGAACCGCTGTGCAGGCACCAGCTTCTGAGGGTGTTTTCTGACCTACTGATGTTCGAATCAAACCCAACGACTTTTTTATCCAAAACTACCGAGTTTCTTAGGCCCAGAGTACGCACTATGCCTAGAAAACAGATGACCAAAGCGCATGCTCAGGCCCCATGCCACAAAAACAAATGCTTAGAATGGCTGAAGACCTTATAACGCTAATTAGGGGAAGCCAGCCTTCCCCTGCTAAGAGACAAAGAACTCAGTTGCCTTCAGATTCTACAGACCAGGAGTCCGATGACTGACCTTTCTGATTATCAGGACATGCCCTTATCAGCCTATGAGGATTCAGATGCAGAGGAATCCATTCCCTCTGCCTCCCCTCCAGAGGATTTCTCTTTTGGTGAAACCTTGCATACTTTGAGAGCATTTCCATTGGGAATGCCAAGACTATCCTCAGTCCAAAAAGAGACTCAGAGAATTTTTAGAGCTACCTCAGCACAGGCCTTTAGCTATTCCCCCTGTCTTAGATGTTGTGGATGATAACGCTTTCAGACATT
>NC_056733.1:918283335-918306338 GCF_019279795.1 Protopterus annectens
CTGTCAGGGTCAAGAATGAAAGAACTGGAGGTGGGGTCTTTAGAAAAGGGAAGGAGCAATTTGCTTAGAAATAAATGGATTTTGTGGGAACAATATATACAGAACTAATGCTCATGATGAGTGAGGTTTAAGGGAAGGCCGAATCTGAGAAATTTAGGTAATGTTGGAGTATGACAATTGTTAGAAAGAAAACCTACATGTAGTGGATAATGTGTGTACATAAATTATTTTTCTTTTCTGTTAAAATGAGTGTGTCTCTGTGTTTTAAGTGGTAACCTTTGCATATGCTAATTGCAGACTTGGGAACAGAAAAATGATTCTGGGAAGGGAAAATTATTGCAAATATGGATAATATTTTAAAGAGTAAAGGCATTACATTGTCTAAGGTCAGAGGTATAGATTTCTTAGTAAGAACATATGTCTGTGAGGGATAGACTATATATGCAAGGCTATGATCTAGAAAAGTGATGCTTTTGAACTGTGGTGTTTGAGCATTTGTTGGACTCCAAGAAGGTCAAACAAGGAAATATTCAGACTGTTCACTGCAAGGGCTGATTGTAAAATTAAAACTTGTACTTTGGTCACCTGATGTAAAGATGAGATTTGCTAGTGAAGACACTGCTCCTGGGAAAGCTAAAACGTGATGGAAGCCTAGGCTAGGAGAGGGAGAGAGACAACATTACAGAAGTGATAAATATGAATTTGGAAGAACTTAAGCAGTTGTTGATAGACTGGCCTAGTGTGCTAAAGTCCTTGAGGTCCCAAATAGTTGAACTCAACTAAAGTAAGCAGTAAGTAGACTGCTTATGTGGTACATGCGCTAATAGCAAAGTTTATGTGGAATTTAATTCAACTAATGTTAACAGACTTGAATAATTTGAGCAATATACTGTCTTTCGTTGGATTTTAATTTTCTAAAGTCTAACTCCACCAGACCTGCGGCCCACTCATTCTTGCATGAGAAGCCTGATTGGCCGAGTTGTTCCCCTGTATTACTGCAGAATAGTAGTATTAAAGATTGAAGATAAACAGGTAGAGGACACACCTTTGGTCCAGAAGGTTGTGTGTTCTAGTCCCACACCAGGTAAACAGATTGCTGCCACTGCAGTGTCATATAAGGGGTGCTGCACTCCAGAGTTTGCCATGTCTAGAATGAGACGTTAAACCAAAGTCCCATCCTCTTGAGTCGGTAGTAGCTCAGGTGGATGTAAAATATACCACGTCACCTACTGAAACGAGTAAGGGAAGTTCTTCAATGGCCTGGCTAACTTTCCCTATGATACTGAAACGAGTAAGGGAAGTTCTTCAATGGCCTGGCTAACTTTCCCTACGATACTGAAACGAGTAAGGGAAGTTCTTCAATGGCCTGGCTAACTTTCCCTACGATACTGAAACGAGTAAAGGAAGTTCTTTAATGGCCTGGCTAACTTTCCCTATGATACTGAAACGAGTAAGGGAAGTTCTTCAATGGCCTGGCTAACTTTCCCTACGATACTGAAACGAGTAAGGGAAGTTCTTCAATGGCCTGGCTAACTTTCCCTACGATACTGAAACGAGTAAGGGAAGTTCTTCAATGGCCTGGCTAACTTTCCCTGCGATACTGAAACGAGTAAGGGAAGTCCTTCAATGGCCTGGCTAACTTTCCCTATGAGCAGTATAAATACCACCGTGGGCCTCCCATGAAAAGAGGTCTCAAGCCTATAAATGAAAGGTGCATTTTGTTAATGGATTGCCTGTTGACATTTTATTATTTTTTTCTAAGTACAGCAGTAGAACTTAAAAAACAATATTCCTTCACACATTTAGGAACTGTTTTTCCAGTGCCATAGAAGAATGTTGCCAAAAACCAGTAAGAATACTCACTGTGAGAATAAATATCATCCTTTCACAGATTACAATGTATTCGTTAACAGAATCAATATTTTACTTAAAGCATTTCATTTTGGTAAGTGTAAATAAACAATGGTTTGTTAGGAGAGTACAGAATGCAGATCTAGCAGACTTTACTGGAATTTGGTTATTTTTTTATTTAACTGGTTATTGAAAATCTTTTGATAAACTGGTTTAACTTTACTGACTACACAAATTTAATTTTCCTCATTTGTTTTATCTTAAAAAACAAGTGTTTCAAGATGTTCTCTATTGTTAGGGTAGAGCCACACAAGACTTTCCCCTTTCCCTGCACATCTTTTTAATGACAATGGAATTACTTGATCTGCTAGTTAAAAAAAAAAAATGAATTTGTGAGATTTTTTTCTCACTTTCTACTGCTAAGCTTGGTACAGTTGAAGTATCTCTGTTTATTCCCAAAGTTTCATATCACATGAAGAAACTCTGTGCTGTGGAAACTAGTAGTGTCTCATGTCTTAGATGAAGCATGAGTTGCTGGTAAATTTTAGGCAGACAATTGAAAGGTCTAGTCTTTACAGTGGTATATGGGAAACTGAATGAATGTCTTAGAAGCATTTATTGCATCCTTCAAGGAAATCTCCATTAATAAAAATAAGTTATTTATTAATAACATTAATGATAATTATCCGTCCATAAGAATGGGATTTTTAAAACTTGCTCAAGAGCAAAACCTTACTGTTCTTTGTTCTAAAAGTGATTTTATTGCCGCCTTTGATGACCTGTGTGTGGTGTTCATTGAATGTATTTCTTTTCAGCCTTGAAAATAAACAAGTTCAATATTGTTGGTATCTAAATAAACGTAGGATTTCATTTGGTTAAGATGATGAATGAATGTCTTGGTGGTTTGCAATTAAGAAACTTTGCAGATTTTGGAAAGCAACTTTTGTGACAAGCTGAGCAAGTTCATTAAAGGTTGTGATTGTGGTGCTAATACAGCAATAACCGACCCTTTTCTTTATCTCTCATTTTTTTCTGTTTGTGTAGGCAATACAGATTTTAGGAGGCATGGGCTATGTAACAGACATGCCAGCTGAGAGACATTACCGTGATGCCAGAATCACCGAGATTTATGAGGGCACCAGTGAGATCCAAAGACTGGTGATAGCTAATCAGGTCCTAAAGGAATACCAAGGCTAGAATCTACAGACATCTGGAATGAAGCAATGGCCTTTGTCATGTGACTGAGCGTGCTTGGCTTAGAGTGGAGTACCTTATCACAGGAATTGCGAGGCAAAGACTTTACTGTACTCAGTAGCAGGATTTTGTCAGATCTGCTTCTAGCAAGGAAGAGTGTAGGTTATTTTCAGGATATGTTTCTCATAGATAAGCTGTTCTTCAGGAGACCTACAATTCTGCGTTGCATTATATATTCAAGATCAACATTTCATGTGTGCCTGTATCACAGCACATAGAGAAAAGGACTTAAATGTTTAATATCTTCTGGTACAGTAATGTTTAAAAGTGTTTTAGCTTTTATAAAACGGCTTCTGAGAACCAGAAACATCCCCAGTGTTGATTGATAGGAATACACACTTGGAAACCTGATTGTTACGTGATATTTTCTTAGCAACTGTACATAAATATCTTCCTTCTACATTTTCTGTGGCCTGAGCATTCTTCAAGCTGACCACTGTTTTATAACCTTCATGTTTTTTGAATCCATAACATTATAAAAAGTGCTTCTTGTCCTGAAATATCATGCCTCGATGGACTTCACTGACATCCTTTGTGTACTTAACACGTTCATGTCATAGTCCACTTTCTTTTCCTTCATGGTGTGTGTTTATGGTGTTCCTTTAGCTTGCCTTCATTATGGGTTCTGTTGCTGACCTTGTACCATTTTTTGTCCATCTGGTAGTTTTAGAGAAATGGGTTCTGAAGTACAGCATGTAATATCGTCCTTTTGTGGTTAGGTAACTGTTGTAGTAAAGGACAAAGATGCTTTATCTGCTACTGGACGTTTAACTGTGTATATTAAGAGATAACAAGGCCTTGTTTGCTGCGGCTGTAGGATGTTTCTCTGTCGTGTGATTTTTGTACAGCCACAGCTCATCACTTTCCTGAATTTAGTGATATTCCTCAGCCACATGCTTGAGTGCAGTCTCTTCCATGACCTTGTTCCGTGTTACATCATGTACGGAGCTAGGAGATCCCTAAATCCCCTCATGGGCAGACACTGCATGAGGAGAAAGTGACTAGTGTCTTATTGTTTATAATCCTTTTTCTATGCCTTTCCTACTAACCATCAAGCCCTTTCTTGTTGGTGCTTATTTGTTCCCAAACATGCAGGCACAAAGAATTTGTCCCATGGCCATAATCTAGACAGGCATGATGGATTTTCTGGCTGTAATCCAACCCCCTCCTTGCAGATGTGTTGGTCTGCCCTGTGCACTACACACACACTGGATAAAAGACGTAATACAAATGTGGCTTGAGAACTAAGCATTCATTCCCAGTTCATGTGCTGCCTGCTATACACATCTCTGTGTAGTAAATGCTGGCAGGCTGGCCACTCATTCCCAGGGTCATGTGCTCTCTGCTGTACACATCTCTGTGTAGTAAATGCTGGTATTGCTGCAGGCTGACCACTCATTCCCAGGTCATGTGCTCCTTGCTGTACACATTGATGTGTAGTAAATGCCGGCATTGCACCAAGCTGACCACTCATTCCCAGGTCATGTGCTGCCTGCTGTACATATTACTGTGTAGTAAATGCTGGCATTGCACTCATTCCCAGGTCATGTGCTGCCTGCTGTACACATCGCTGTGTAGTAAATGCTGGCATTGCACTCATTCCCAGGTCATGTGCTGCCTGCTGTACACATCGCTGTGTAGAAAATGCTGGCATTGCAGCAGGCTGACCACTCATTCCCAGTTCTTGTGCTGCCTGCTGTACACATCATTGTGTAGTAAATGCTGGCATTGCAGCAGGCTGACCACTCATTCCCAGGTCATGTGCTGCCTGCTGTACACATCTCTGTGTAGTAAATGCTGGCATTGCAGAAGTCTGACCACTCATTCCCAGGTCATGTGCTGCCTGCTGTACACATCGCTGTGTAGTAAATGCTGGCATTACAGCATGTTGACCACTCATTCCCAGTTCTTGTGCTGCCTGCTGTACACATTGCTGTGTAGTAAATGCTAGCATTGCAGCAGACTGACCACTGCCTTCCCCCAAGCATGCGGGGAGGCTGCTATTGCCTGCTCACTGCCTCCTTTAGCATCTGCATCACTAGCCAATCCTGTGTCATAGTGTGGGGGTGTTTTCCTTTTATACCACGAGCCAAATGTATGACTTCCTTCTGGTACTCGGAATTTTTAGATCTCAATCCTAATGTTTGTCATGAGAAACTTACTGCATTTAATGTCCAAAACACTGAAACGTTCCAAGTGTTCCTGCAGTCATTAATATGAGCAGTCTTTGTTGCTTTGGTGATGAGCCTGGGGTTAAATAACTGACACAAGTGCCAGCATCTCTCTTATGTCCACCAGGTAAAGGAAAATGAGCTTGAGGCTGCCCTCATCTTCTTTAACATGGAGACTGTGATTTTGACTTGTGTGCAAAGAGTGAAAGAAGGACCCTGCCATGTGATCCCAGGCTGGTGCCAGAGTAGTGTGATAAGGTAAGGCAGAAGTGTCACAAGTTCTGCCTTGAATTTAGAGGGGTTGCTGTTATGCCAGCTGTCTGCCTGCGAGAATTACACCTGTTGCACCCACTTAAGGGATGTAGGTTGGTGCAGCAGTTAGCATTTGCCACCTCACAGCACAAGCTGTCCAGTTCGATTCTTGGCTGGAGTGCCTTCTGTGTGGAGTCTGCATGTCCTCCCTGCATTCGCATGAGTTTCCTCCAGATGCTCTGGCTTCCTCCCACATTCCAAAGACATGCGTCTGGAGTGTTTCTCCCTGGACCTTCACTGAAAATGGCCCATGTTCCAGTCAGATTTTCCAGGTAAACAAACATTAAATAATGTCGCCGGTCACTCCAGTAAACAACTGTTAAATAATGTCGCTGGTCACTCAGTAAACAAATGTTAAATAATGTCGCCGGTCGCACCAGTAAACAAATGTTAAATAATGTCGCCAGTCGCACCAGTAAACAAATGTTAATGTTGCCGGTCACTGCATTTCACATGGGCTGATTTTCATGTTCAGAACATATTTACATTAAGGCTTCTGTTGTGAAGCTTCGCCTGTGAGTTCCTTGGTACTGACTTAGTGGTTGCATTTGGGAAGATGATGCTGCTTCTTACACCAGTTCCCATCATGATTCATGTAGGATTATGCCTCCTTAATTAGGGGATACTTCATGAGTGTTTCTGCTCTTTTGTGGCAAATGAGGAAATCTGAAGCATAAACAGTGTTTCAGTTTAATCTGCCCTTTTGGTTATGGGAGCATACCCTCAAACAACATGGTTTGATGCCAGTTCCTCAAAACCTAAAGCAGACTCTGATGAGACTTGCCTGAGTAGCTGAAGCTTCATCGTCTGAGCTCTGGAATTTACATTGTACATCAGGCAAGCAAAAGCTGTCACATTCTGCAGCTGGTGTAATGGGAAGTCTCTTTCTCTGTCTTTCCCTCAATGCCTTGAGACAGAGTGTCTAAGTTTTTCAAGCTGTGCCTCTAGAAGAGCCAGCAGCCCCTGTGAGGCTTAATCGCAGGTGATAAGCCAGCTTGAACCATTCCAGAAGGTTTCACAAATAAGGTGGACCTATCTTGTGCAGGGGTAAAAACACCACAACTAGAACTTTGTAGATGATGATCTTCCAGTTACAGTGACATAAGGAACTGGGCTGCAGAGTTTTGATTAAGTTCACAGTGGAGGAATCCCTTGTAGAGCACAGCAGTACTCAAGTCTGGAGACAGAGGTGAAAACCACCACTTGAAGGTCTGCAGGTGGAATAAGGTGCCTAGTTAGGGCAGTGCTCCTGAATGAAAGAAGCATTTTATGACAGCTGAAACTGGCCCTTTAATAGCAGTGTTTTGTCAAGGACAGTGCCTAAAATTTACACCCTCGGCACAATCCAGTTTTTCTCCTCAGTAAGTGATGTGAGACAACATTGAAGCAGATTATCTGTCAGTTTGGCATGTATAGCTATTGTGGTTATGGGTCTGTATTACATTATCGAACATGAATTTGTTCGAAAATGTAAATATCGAACCAAAAATGTTGAAACTCCCACAATAGCAAAGTTTGAAAACGTCAATCACCGTTTTTGAAACGTTATAGTTGGCCTACTGCAATTTACTGACGTATCGTGTCAAGAGTTGGTTCTTGAGAAAGTCATTAGCTAGTAAATAAGTCTAGGGACTTGTAAGTTCACTGGGTGGGAAAACTATATTTTTATAGCATCTATCTGGTTTCCCTTTAAATCATCAAATGTTCAGAACATCGAAGTTCTGATCATCGAGACCAGAACATCGAAGGTTTAAAGTGGAAGTGCCAGGTAAGTGAGATTGTGGAATGTTGGGTGTGTATGCAGGGCAGAAAGGTGCCCCGCATGTTGTGTGAGTGCCATCTGAGTGTTGCCATTGCAGGTAGGGTACAGGAAAACTCAAACTTAGCGCTACCGCATATAGCGGTAAATGGGAGATTTCCCTTACCCCACTATAGTGCGATCTCGGAGTTGGAATATTAAAGTAGGGGGGTGCAGGGGGCTTCGCCCCCCTGCTTAACATAATGTTTGTGATTTTTTTTTATGGTTCATTTTGAACTTTCGATGTTCTGGTCTCGATGATCAGAATGTCGATGTTCTGAACATTCGATGATTCAAATTGAATCCCATGTATCTATATGTCACATTTATAATAAAATAGTACAAGTTTATGATGATGTCGTCTGACACTTCACATTCTACTTTCCCCACTGTAGTGTGATCTTGGAGTTGATATATATATATAATTAGGGGAGGTGCAGCCCCCTACAACAGGAGAAATCAGTGAACGGCGTACGTTTGTTTTTATGTTATAATTATGCTGGTTAGGGATATTAGTTAATTTTAGTAAGTAGTTTTACTGACACTGTGAATTCCATTTGTTGATACGTTTTAGTTAGGTTGCTTGAAAATATTTGCAGGATGTGTGATAGTAGTTATTTAGGTTTGTTCTGACTAGTAGTTAAGGAGTTAGCTTAACACAGGCACGGGATGTGAAGTGGGCCAACTATGGCAATTCAGTCTTGAGAGTTTCAATATTTTGGGATTTCGCCACTATGCTACTTTGACATTTACGGGTCAATAGTGGTGTAGCAGTTAATGCTGTTGCCTCACAGCAAGAGGTTCTCCGGTTCGATTATCAGCTGGGGTGCCTTCTGTGCAGAGTTTGCATGGGTTTCCTTCGGGTACTCCGGTTTCCTCCCACAAACCAAAGACATGCATCTGGAGCATTTCTCCCCGGCCCTCCGCTGAAACTAGGCTCTGTCCTAGTCGGAATTTCCCAGTAAACAAATATTAAATAAATAAAATAATTACGTTTTTGAACAAATTAACGTTTGATAACATAATATAGACCTGTGGTTATCATTGTGAAACTGAGCTTCAGGTCATTGATGGACTCCCAGTCATGCATACAAATTGTTGGCCAACCTATTAACATCAGATATAGATTCCTGGGTAAAAGAAAGGCATAGCTGCACATTATCATTATGAGTGTTAAAATAAAGCCCTGCTTCTAATGATGTCACTGATTGGGAGTGTGTATATAGTGAACAATAGAGGGGCCCAGAATGGAACCTTGCAAAATTTCACATAAGGGGGTGGGAGAGTGAGGAATTCATCCTAGACCCTACCCTTTGAATGTCTGGAAAGGTAGGAGTCAAACGAATATGGGGCCATACCTGTAGTGCTACAATAAATGTGTAAATGGTCCTAAAGTATCTTATGGTACACAGTGTAAGATGCTGAAGAGTGATCCAGCCATCCCTTTTAATTACTGTGGAACAAATCCTCAAAAGCTAGGAAGACTTCATCTGTGAACCCTTTTAACAGACCAATGGTGTCAGATATGGCCCGTCTAAACCACTACTTAGGTTTCTGGTAGTTCAGCTTCCATAGGAGTTCCTGGGCCTAGCAAGGAAAGGGATGTCAGAAGAGATCCTGGCCTTTCATCAGTCGAAGCCTCTGATTTTCCAAGTAAAGTTTAAGCGCGGCCAGATGGCTGCAAAGTGTCTTCAGAATGAATGATTTGCAAATGGGGCAGGAAGTATGATTGTGGGCCTTGCTTAAAGAGAATACACACGTATCGTGCGAGTCCTTGTGAGGAATTTGTCTCCCACAGGCACACTTCCCCTTTCTAGTGGACATGTACGTATTAGCAATAAAAAGGATAAAGAAAATCCCAGGGGGTACTTACCTGTAGTGGTTGTCTGAAATCAGGATCTGCTTCCCAAACTGGAGCACAATGTTCACTGCGGCAGAAAAATTCTGATGAGGGTACGTGCAGACATCACTTTTATACCCTGCGTCGCTTTATGGCCCTGGCGCAGGATGTCACACATACCCCCCTGAAGCAAGACTTTGGTATACTGGCTGGATGTTAGTGCTGCAGGCAGCAACCTCCCTACTGTTATGAATACTGCAACATGAGAATAGAAGGACATAGAATAGTCGTGTAAGAACTTACCATAACCATAGATGTCCTCCTCTTCCATGTTGCAGTATTCAGTCCCTCCCACCTGCCCCTCTGCTTTACCTATCTAACATACCATGGCCTACCTGTGGGAACGTATTCATTTCCTCTCTCAGTCTCCCCACTAAACACAGCCTACCTAGTACCCTAGGGTCTAGTCTACATGCAAGTCTAAAGGCTCCCCCCTATTATGACCCCCTCTTAACCTACAGGAATACTACTGTATGCAGCAGTTCATTCTGAAGAGGGTATGTGCAGACGTCACTTTTATACCCTATGTCGGTTTATGTCCCTGACAAGGGACGTTACACATACCCTCCCTCCAGGAGCAAAGACTTTGGTATACTAGCCGGATGGCGGTGCTGCAGCCAGCAACTCCCTACTGTTATGAATACTACACCATGGAAGAGAAGAACATCTAAGGTTATGGTAAGTTTGTACACAACTGTTCTTTACTTGTGAAATCAAAAAGAAGCTACCAATGGTATACCACCGGACTCAGTGTTGGCCCTGTCCTATTTGGGAACTTTTTTCAGATTTTTGGGGCAACATTAGTGACTTATGTTTATCTATGTTTGTAGACTACTGTAAATTGAGTGTTAAGCAATCTTAAACTGACTCTTAATTTCTCTATTTCTTAGACCATGTTAACAGTTGGTGCAAGGACAATGATCTCAAATTAAATGTGCATTTCATTTTGGTAAACAAAACATTTCAAAATCCATATATTGCTGACACTATTGTAACTGGAACTGGGCACTCTTGTTGATAATTCCTTATCTTTTGACCATCTTGGATCAGTCTCATTTAATGTCTAAAGTGATCTTACTTCCCCTTTAACGTGTATCTTGTCAGATCTATTGTTGAATACATTTCCCTTTTAACATGTATTTTCTAAATACATTACTCATCTGAAAGAAAAATAAACTGAGATTCCTATCCAGAAGATCAGTGGCTTGAAAATCTTTCATTATCAAGACAAACTGGCAGCCTCCTCTCTGCACTTGGCCCCTTAAAGGTGCCTGATGTGGAATCTGTGTTTAGCTTTTTCAGCAATGAAAGATGCAACTCTTATTTGACCTCCTGTTTCTTCCCAGAACAAATGGTTCTTAACTACCTGGTTAAAGGAACTAAACCTTCATTTACAAATATCCTGTTGTACCCCCAACCTCTAGAACAAACTTTCACTGCATATCACAGTAGCACCCTTGCCACCTTCAAGGTAAACCTAGATAATTAGATGGACAGTTTTAAATGCTTCCCTGGTCAGTCTCATGTTACCGTCAGTGAGGTTGTAGGGAACTTTGAGTATGGGTTATTGATTAGGCTTGTAATAGTCTGCAGAATGTCTAGTACTTACTTATGTACTTCAGAACAAGGGTGGAAAACTAACACTGGTCTCTCACTGTGAGAGCTGGTTTGGTGCTGTGCCTGGAATGAAAGCATAGCAAGAATGGCTTGCACAGCCTCTTCTCTCATTAGCAGGAATTCAGTTGTGTATGATCTCCCTTCTCTGGGACATTACCCAGAAAGGGAGACTAAACATAAATCTAGAGTTGTTAGTAGCTCAACCTGTGTAAGTGCCTTCTTGAGTGTAGACTGAAGTACCATGTCCCATACAGACTTTGAGACAATCTCAGATGGGCCCAGTTAATCTAAACAAAATAAAAATAGCTTAGTAGGACAGGGATCCAAACACTACACAATAGCTTGCATGGAGGAAATAAGAGGAACTAATTGTATCTGTTTTTGGTACGACTTGATATTGCCTAAAGATGGAATCGCCTCCAAATGACCAACCTCATGACCTATCAGTACCCTTACTGGCAAGGCCTGACATGACTGAAAGAAGCTTGGCAACATTCTTCAGATTTAGAATATTTCTGAGTGGCTAGGCAGTCTGGGCTACATAGTTCACCAAACACCTAGAAAAGAGCAGCCAGGCAGTTGCCTTTCCACAGATTGTACGTGGTAATATGTGGACATCTTTCTAAAGATCTGAGAGTTTGGTAAAGAGAATGGTGATTATCCAAGGTCAAGCTTGTCCTGCAGTCTGCTTTTCATAGATCTCAAGATTAAATTGGTGGAAGAGTTGCACACTGCTTGGGGCCAAGAAATCCACTGTGACAATAAGAACCCTATTCAAGGCATAATCCACCATCTGGATATCCCTAGCACTGAAGCTGTGAAAGGTCAGTGGTTATATTGTCTGGGGTGATCTAATCAAAATTGTTGCACTGTAGTAAACCCAAATTGGGGAATTCTGCCCAGAGTATATCAGGATCAAACCAAGTGACCTGTTCAACATCAACTCAAAAGTATTGTCTTGTTGCCATGACCACGGGTGGCTGAATTCCTTCACCAATCAGAATTCTGTTTACAAAAGCCCCTGACTCTTCATTGGTCCTGATGCTGAAGTCATAGAGTAGCCCTCTAAGAGATGTCAAAAATGAGGACAGAGGGAAGTCTGTGAACTCCTGACAGGAGCATTTTCACACTACTCAGTGGTGGTAGACAATCAGCTCTTGTATCCATTGAAAACTCAAGTTGGTAACCCTGGCTTTAGTCTTCAGTTTAAAGATTGTATGATGAAAGATGAGAACCCCTCCCCTGCTCTGCATCAGTGCGTTATAGTACATAATGGAAAAATCCTGCTACTAAACTGAACCAAAGTTGTCATCCAGGTCAGATATAATGCCATGTATGCTGCACACTGAACTGGCATTAAAATACAAGATTCTAGCCAAAGCCACTGGACAGCAAGTACACCAGTCATAAATGTATAGAGGAGCCATAGACATTTCTTGTAGAAGCTTGATAGGTTTAATGTCTGACATTTTACTTCACAGCAGTTGTAGATGCAGCCTGCACCCTGTGAATCCCCCTCCACAAAGGTGTTTAAAAAAAAATCACTTTTTTTTTTTTAGGCAAAACTCTTTACATGCCCTAAAAGTCAATGTGGGATTCTGCCAAGGCACAAAAGGACAAAGAGACCTGTTGTAAGTAAAACCCCAGAAGTGATGATCAGGGAAAACTGAGCAGTGATACCTGAAATGTCAGGCGTGAAAATGAAAACAAGATTGTGTAGAAAAGAAGTTATGTCTTACCATAACATGCCATCTATGTTGTCAGTCTTCACTAATCCTTGCCTGCGGGCTCGATTCCTAGCCTCAGAACGGACTCTGCTGTTTTTTCAGCTCGCACCTCTTAAACTTTTGAGCTAGGCTCTACCCGTAATGCTCCTCACCAAATTACCACAGATTGAGTTTGCCTATAATAGTGACAGATAAATAGTAATCGATAAGAAACCATATCAGTGTCCTTATTAAGAAGCCAGTCTTTGGGAACATTCGATCTACTAAGAGTGTTAGGCAAGGGGAAGGAGGGGGGGATGTCAAGGACTGGTGAAGATCGACAACACAGATGGAAAGTTATGGTAAGACATAATAACTTCTTTATCTAATGTCAATCTTCACATAATCCTTGACTGTGGGACAGTCTCCCCAGCTACCTGAATCTTGGGAGGTCTCAAGAAAGAATATTCCTGAGCACCATTGAACTGAATGATGCACGTCCCCTAGAGACCTGGTCCAGTTTGTAATGAGTAATGAAGGTATGAACAGACCATTGAACTGAATGATGCACGTTCTCTAGAGACCTGGTCCAGTTTGTAATGAGTAATGAAGGTATGAGCACCATTGAACTGAATGATGCACGTTCCCTAGAGACCTGGTCCAGTTTGTAATGAGTAATGAAGGTATGAGCACCATTGAACTGAATGATGCACGTCCCCTAGAGACCTGCTCCAGTTTGTAATGAAGGTATGAGCAGACCATTGAACTGAACGATGCACGTCCCCTAGAGACTTGGTCCAGTTTGTAATGAGTACTGAAGGTATGAGCACCATTGAACTGAATGATGCACGTCCTCTAGAGACCTGCTCCACTTTGTAATGAGTAATGAAGGTATGAGAAGACCATTGAACTGAATGATGCATGTCCCCTAGAGACCTGCTCCTCTTTGTAATGAGTAATGAAGGTATGAGCACCATTGAACTGAATGATGCACGTCCTCTAGAGACCTGCTCCAGTTTGTAATGAGTAATGAAGGTATGAGCAGAACATTGAACTGAATGATGCACGTCCCCTAGAGGCCTGGTCCAGTTTGTAATGAGGGTATGAGCACCATTGAACTGAATGATGCACGTCCCCTAGAGACCTGGTCCAGTTTGTAATGAGTAATAAAGGTATGAGGAGACCATTGAACTGAACGATGCACGTCCCCTAGAGACCTGGTCCAGTTTGTAATGAGTAATGAAGGTATGAACAGACCATTGAACTGAATGATGCACGTCCTCTAGAGACCTGGTCCAGTTTGTAATGAGTAATGAAGGTATGAGCACCATTGAACTGAATGATGCACGTTCCCTAGAGACCTGGTCCAGTTTGTAATGAGTAATGAAGGTATGAGCAGACCATTGAACTGAATGATGCACGTCCCCTAGAGACCTGGTCCAGTTTGTAATGAGTAATGAAGGTATGAGCACCATTGAACTGAATGATGCACGTCCCCTAGAGACCTGCTCCAGTTTGTAATGAAGGTATGAGCAGACCATTGAACTGAATGATGCACGTCCCCTAGAGACCTGCTCCAGTTTGTAATGAGTAATGAAGGTATGAGCAGACCATTGAACTGGATGATGCACGTCCCCTAGAGACCTGGTCCAGTTTGTAATGAGTAATGAAGGTATGAGCAGACCATTGAACTGAATGATGCACGTCCCCTAGAGACCTGGTCCAGTTTGTAATGAAGGTATGAGCACCATTGAACTGAATGATGCACATCCCCTAGAGACCTGGTCCAGTTTGTAATGAGTAATGAAGGTATGAGCACCATTGAACTGAATGATGCACGTCCTCTAGAGACCTGGTCCAGTTTGTAATGAGTAATGAAGGTATGAGCACCATTGAACTGGATGATGCACATCCCCTAGAGACCTGGTCCAGTTTGTAATGAGTAATGAAGGTATGAGCACCATTGAACTGAATGATGCACATCCCCTAGAGACCTGGTCCAGTTTGTAATGAAGGTATGAGCAGACCATTGAACTGAACGATGCACGTCCCCTAGAGACTTGGTCCAGTTTGTAATGAGTACTGAAGGTATGAGCACCATTGAACTGAATGATGCACGTCCTCCAGAGACCTGCTCCACTTTGTAATGAGTAATGAAGGTATGAGCAGACCATTGAACTGAATGATGCATGTCCCCTAGAGACCTGCTCCTCTTTGTAATGAGTAATGAAGGTATGAGCACCATTGAACTGAATGATGCACGTCCTCTAGAGACCTGCTCCAGTTTGTAATGAGTAATGAAGGTATGAGCAGAACATTGAACTGAATGATGCACGTCCCCTAGAGGCCTGGTCCAGTTTGTAATGAGGGTATGAGCACCATTGAACTGAATGATGCACGTCCCCTAGAGACCTGGTCCAGTTTGTAATGAGTAATAAAGGTATGAGGAGACCATTGAACTGAACGATGCACGTCCCCTAGAGACCTGGTCCAGTTTGTAATGAGTAATGAAGGTATGAGCACCATTGAACTGAATGATGCACGTCCTCTAGAGACCTGGTCCAGTTTGTAATGAAGGTATGAGCAGACCATTGAACTGAATGATGCACGTCCCCTAGAGACCTGCTCCAGTTTGTAATGAGTAATGAAGGTATGAGCACCATTGAACTGAATGATGCACGTCCCCTAGAGACCTGGTCCAGTTTGTAATGAAGGTATGAGCACCATTGAACTGAATGATGCACATCCCCTAGAGACCTGGTCCAGTTTGTAATGAAGGTATGAGCAGACCATTGAACTGAACGATGCACGTCCCCTAGAGACCTGGTCCAGTTTGTAATGAGTAATGAAGGTATGAGCACCATTGAACTGAATGATGCATGTCCCCTAGAGACCTGGTCCAGTTTGTAATGAGTAATGAAGGTATGAGCACCATTGAACTGAATGATGCACGTCCCCTAGAGACCTGGTCCAGTTTGTAATGAGTAATGAAGGTATGAGCAGACCATTGAACTGGATGATGCACGTCCCCTAGAGACATGGTCCAGTTTGTAATGAGTAATGAAGGTATGAGCACCATTGAACTGAATGATGCACATCCCCTAGAGACCTGCTCCACTTTGTAATGAGTAATGAAGGTATGAGCACCATTGAACTGAATGATGCACATCCCCTAGAGACCTGGTCCAGTTTGTAATGAGTAATGAAGGTATGAGCAGACCATTGAACTGAATGATGTACGTCCCCTAGAGACCTGGTCCAGTTTGTAATGAGTAATGAAGGTATGAGCAGACCATTGAACTGAACAATGCACGTCCCCTAGAGACCTGGTCCAGTTTGTAATGAGTAATGAAGGTATGAGCAGACCATTGAACTGAACGATGCACGTCCCCTAGAGACCTGGTCCAGTTTGTAATGAGTACTGAAGGTATGAGCAGACCATTGAACTGAATGATGCACGTCCCCTAGAGATTTGCTCCAGTTTGTAATGAGTAATGAAGGTATGAGCAGACCATTGAACTGAATGATGCATGTCCCCTAGAGACCTGCTCCACTTTGTAATGAGTAATGAAGGTATGAGCAGACCATTGAACTGAATGATGCACGTCCTCTAGAGACCTGCTCCAGTTTGTAATGAGTAATGAAGGTATGAGCAGACCATTGAACTGAATGATGCATGTACCCTAGAGACCTGGTCCAGTTTGTAATGAGTAATGAGGGTATGAGCACCATTGAACTGAATGATGCACGTCCCCTAGAGACCTGGTCCAGTTTGTAATGAGTAATGAAGGTATGAACAGACCATTGAACTGAATGATGCACGTCCCCTAGAGACCTGGTCCAGTTTGTAATGAGTAATGAAGGTATGAGCAGACCATTGAACTGAATGATGCACGTCCTCTAGAGACCTGGTCCAGTTTGTAATGAGTAATGAAGGTATGAGCACCATTGAACTGAATGATGCACGTCTCCTAGAGACCTGGTCCAGTTTGTAATGAGTAATGAAGGTATGAGCAGACCATTGAACTGAATGATGCACGTCCCCTAGAGACCTGGTCCAGTTTGTAATGAGTACTGAAGGTATGAGCAGACCATTGAACTGAACGATGCACGTCCCCTAGAGACCTGGTCCAGTTTGTAATGAGTACTGAAGGTATGAGCAGACCATTGAACTGAACGATGCACGTCCCCTAGAGACCTGCTCCAGTTTGTAATGAGTAATGAAGGTATGAGCAGACCATTGAACTGAATGATGCATGTCCCCTAGAGACCTGGTCCAGTTTGTAATGAGTAATGAGGGTATGAGCACCATTGAACTGAATGATGCACGTCCCCTAGAGACCTGGTCCAGTTTGTAATGAGTAATGAAGGTATGAACAGACCATTGAACTGAATGATGCACATCCCCTAGAGACCTGGTCCAGTTTGTAATGAGTAATGAAGGTATGAGCACCATTGAACTGAATGATGCACGTCCCCTAGAGACCTGGCCCAGTTTGTAATGAGTACTGAAGGTATGAGCAGACCATTGAACTGAATGATGCACGTCCCCTAGAGACCTGGTCCAGTTTGTAATGAGTAATGAAGGTATGAGCAGACCATTGAACTGGATGATGCACGTCCCCCTAGAGACCTGGTCCAGTTTGTAATGAGTAATGAAGGTATGAGCAGACCATTGAACTGAATGATGCACGTCCTCTAGAGACCTGGTCCAGTTTGTAATGAGTAATGAAGGTATGAGCACCATTGAACTGAATGATGCACGTCCCCTAGAGACCTGCTCCAGTTTGTAATGAGTAATGAAGGTATGAGCAGACCATTGAACTGAATGATGCATGTCCCCTAGAGACCTGCTCCACTTTGTAATGAGTAATGAAGGTATGAGCAGACCATTGAACTGAATGATGCACGTCCTCTAGAGACCTGCTCCAGTTTGTAATGAGTAATGAAGGTATGAGCAGACCATTGAACTGAATGATGCATGTACCCTAGAGACCTGGTCCAGTTTGTAATGAGTAATGAGGGTATGAGCACCATTGAACTGAATGATGCACGTCCCCTAGAGACCTGGTCCAGTTTGTAATGAGTAATGAAGGTATGAACAGACCATTGAACTGAATGATGCACGTCCCCTAGAGACCTGGTCCAGTTTGTAATGAGTAATGAAGGTATGAGCAGACCATTGAACTGAATGATGCACGTCCTCTAGAGACCTGGTCCAGTTTGTAATGAGTAATGAAGGTATGAGCACCATTGAACTGAATGATGCACGTCTCCTAGAGACCTGGTCCAGTTTGTAATGAGTAATGAAGGTATGAGCAGACCATTGAACTGAATGATGCACGTCCCCTAGAGACCTGGTCCAGTTTGTAATGAGTACTGAAGGTATGAGCAGACCATTGAACTGAACGATGCACGTCCCCTAGAGACCTGGTCCAGTTTGTAATGAGTACTGAAGGTATGAGCAGACCATTGAACTGAACGATGCACGTCCCCTAGAGACCTGCTCCAGTTTGTAATGAGTAATGAAGGTATGAGCAGACCATTGAACTGAATGATGCATGTCCCCTAGAGACCTGGTCCAGTTTGTAATGAGTAATGAGGGTATGAGCACCATTGAACTGAATGATGCATCGCCCCTAGAGACCTGGTCCAGTTTGTAATGAGTAATGAAGGTATGAACAGACCATTGGACTGAATGATGCACATCCCCTAGAGACCTGGTCCAGTTTGTAATGAGTAATGAAGGTATGAGCACCATTGAACTGAATGATGCACGTCCCCTAGAGACCTGGCCCAGTTTGTAATGAGTACTGAAGGTATGAGCAGACCATTGAACTGAATGATGCACGTCCCCTAGAGACCTGGTCCAGTTTGTAATGAGTAATGAAGGTATGAGCAGACCATTGAACTGATGCACGTCCCTAGAGACCTGGTCCAGTTTGTAATGAGTAATGAAGGTATGAGCAGACCATTGAACTGAATGATGCACGTCCCCTAGAGACCTGGTCCAGTTTGTAATGAGTAATGAAGGTATGAGCACCATTGAACTGAATGATGCACGTCCCCTAGAGACCTGCTCCAGTTTGTAATGAGTAATGAAGGTGTGAGCACCATTGAACTGAATGATGCACATCCCCTAGAGACCTGGTCCAGTTTGTAATGAGGGTATGAGCACCATTGAACTGAATGATGCACATCCCCTAGAGACCTGGTCCAGTTTGTAATGAGGGTATGAGCACCATTGAACTGAATGATGCACGTCCCCTAGAGACCTGGTCCAGTTTGTAATGAGTAATGAAGGTATGAGCAGACCATTGAACTGAATGATGCACATCCCCTAGAGACCTGGTCCAGTTTGTAATGAGTAATGAAGGTATGAGCACCATTGAACTGAATGATGCATGTCCCCTAGAGACCTGGTCCAGTTTGTAATGAGTAATGAAGGTATGAGCAGACCATTGAACTGAACGATGCATGTCCCCTAGAGACCTGGTCCAGTTTGTAATGAGTACTGAAGGTATGAGCAGACCATTGAACTGAATGATGCACGTCCCCTAGAGACCTGGTCCAGTTTGTAATGAGTAATGAAGGTATGAGCAGACCATTGAACTGAATGATGCACGTCCCCTAGAGACCTGGTCCAGTTTGTAATGAGTACTGAAGGTATGAGCAGACCATTGAACTGAATGATGCACGTCCCCTAGAGACCTGCTCCAGTTTGTAATGAGTAATGAAGGTATGAGCAGACCATTGAACTGAATGATGCATGTCCCCTAGAGACCTGGTCCAGTTTGTAATGAGGGTATGAGCACCATTGAACTGAATGATGCACGTCCCCTAGAGACCTGGTCCAGTTTGTAATGAGTAATGAAGGTATGAGCAGACCATTGAACTGAATGATGCACGTCCCCTAGAGACCTGGTCCAATTTGTAATGAGTAATGAAGGTATGAGCACCATTGAACTGAATGATGCACATCCCCTAGAGACCTGGTCCAGTTTGTAATGAGTAATGAAGGTAGGAGCACCATTGAACTGAATGATGCACGTCCCCTAGAGACCTGGTCCAGTGAGTAATGAGTAATGAAGGTATGAGCAGACCATTGAACTGAATCATGCACATCCCCTAGAGACCTGGTCCAGTTTGTAATGAGTAATGAAGGTATGAGCAGACCATTGAACTGAATGATGCACGTCCCTTAGAGACCTGGTCCAGTTTGTAATGAGGGTATGAGCACCATTGAACTGAATGATGCACATCCTCTAGAGACCTGGTCCAGTTTTTAATGAGTAATGAAGGTATGAGCACCGTTGAACTGAATGATGCACGTCCTCTAGAGACCTGGCCCAGTTTGTAATGAGTAATGAAGGTATGAGCAGATGTCCATGTATCTACTGCACAAATGTCATCTAAAGAAGATCTAGCATGAAAAGCACCAGAAGCTGCTATAGCTCTAGTTAATGAGCTTTCACAGGACGTGGTGTGTGAAGTCCCTTTAAGTGATACAGACAACCATTTTGCCAAAGTAACTTTAGCAACTGGGTTCCCTAAGGAAAGCGAGGAGAAACCCTCAAAAAGTTGGTCGGATTTTCTAACATCTTTTATTCTGTGTGGGTAAAAATGTAATTGCCTGTTTATATCTAATAAGTGCAGACAATGCACTCTTTTATTGGAGAAATTAAGGAAAGACTAGCAGATGTAAGGTTTGATTGATGTTTGACTGTGAAACAGCCTTAGGCAAAAAGGATGGATTCGTCCTGACAGAAACCCTGTCCTTATGAAATATTAAATAGGCGGGCTTGCAGGACAAGGCTTGGATCTCTGATATTCTTCTTTGTTTTTGATATCTATCATTTCAGCCAGTTTTCCAGATCAAGAACTTTAAATCACAAGTTACCAAAGGTTCAAAGGGGGAAGAAGTGAAAGATTGTAATACCAGAGGCAAATCCCATGGAACAATGGGTTCTTTAAATGGAAGCCTTAACATTAATGTTCCTTTCAAAAATGCTTTGCAAAGTTTGAGACATTAGTGACAATCCATTAAACCCAATATGAAAATTTGATATCACAGCGAGATGGACTTGAATGGTAGAAGCTAAGGAGCCACAGTGAAAAAGAGAAGCTAGACAATCTAAGACTTTATCCACAGGAACTGCGAAGGGTCAATATTATTGTTAAGCAGCCATCTAGCAAATTTTTTATCCATTTGTTATGGTACAGCTTTCTACCTGAAGATTTGTGGTGGGCCAAAATGATCTTTTGGACCAGGGAAGTGAGGGAGGAATGCCCGGCAATCATGGGAACTGGAGAAGCCACTCAGTGAGCTTGAGGTGGTGAAGATTCAGGTGAACCATTCCGTCTGGATGGGATAACAGGTCTGGAGCTGGGTCCAGAATCCAAGGTTTTCAAAGCAGGTGAGGCCAAAGGAAAAGAAACCAGACTTGTCGAGGACAGAACGAAGCAATGAGGATTATTTTATTCTTTGACCTCTTGGCTTTCTTTAGAAACTGACATATTAGAGTCTGAGGAAAGACATACAGAAGACCGGGAGGCCAATCGTGGAGGAGAGCATCTCTGAGTGACTTCCCCGGAAGGAGGAGTAGGTCATAGTAGCTGCTGCACTTGTTCAGAGGGGATGTAAACAGACTGCAGCAAGGGCCCCAGTTGCAGAATATCTTTTCCGCCACCACAGGATTGAGAGACCTCTTGTGAGGCATTAAGATAGTTCAGCTCAACTTGTCCACAATCATGTTGGAGCTCCATGGAATGTGCATTGCCATTAGAAAGCAGTTGGAAGAAATAGCCCATTGCCATACTCTGAGGGCTTCTTGACAAAACAGGTAAGACTTGGTTCCCCTTTGTTTGTTGGTGTACCAGACTACCGATATATTGTCTGTCTTTATTGCCACTGTTCCAAAGGGGAGGGCATCCTGAAATGCTTGCAACACTAAGAGCACCACCTTTATCTCCAGAACATTAATATGCAAATTGGCCTCCATCTAAGACTAAGCACCTTGGACTGTCCTTCCCAGATAATGCCCCACCCACCCTATCCAAGAAGCATCCATCGTCACTATGGCTTGTGGCTGAGGGAGGACAAAGGGATGGCTCAACAAGATTTCATTGGAATGGAGCCACCAAGACAGGTCTTGTTTTCAATGATTGGTGATCAAAATTTGATGAGACATTGGTTGGTTTAGCAATGACCATTGGGAGGCCAGAAGCCACTGAAGAATCCACATGTGATATCTGGCCATGGAAACTCGGGTAATAGAGGCTGCCATTGACCCTAGAGCCTGTAGTATGAGTCTTGTTGGAACATGTCTGTTCTGAATAATGATTTACTTGTTCATAGGTTCATACTAGGCTATCTGCCCAAGGGCATTTATAAGCCTAGCCCATAGTTATGTGGCTTTCGCCACCCCTTTAGTTTGAAGAAAACTATGCCTTATTATTTTGTTGTGCCTCTGTCAAGCAGTGACACTGAAGTAATCCCTGGGGTATATCTGCGATCTCCCATCCATTGGTCAAGATTCCTCTTGAACAAGGCCAGCGAGGTGCTCTGCCTCGCATGTACCGGGATTTTGTTCCACAGCATAGGAAGTCTCTGGGTGATGAATCTGTCCCTCCAGCACGTTCTATTAATAACCATGTCAAGGTTTAAGTCTCCCGCCCTTGTGGTTCTGAGGGATCTAGATTTTTTTGAGGTGAAGCATATTCATCAAATCTGGGTTTGACATGGCCTTATATGTCAGGCACAGGTCACCTCTGAGCAAGCGGTATGCGACTGAATAGAGCTGGAGTTATTTCAGTCTGGCAGCATAAGACATATTTTTGAGACCCTTTATCCTTTTGGTGAGGAACTTTTGGGGCCTTTCCAGCTACTGCAGGTGTCGGGTCAGATACATTCCGAATGGGGCATTGTACTCAATCATAGGTCTAATGAGTGATGAGTACAGGGGGACGATGACCTCCCTAGATCTAGATGTGAATCCTTTCATGATCAGGTGGAAAATGTAGAAGGTTTTCCTAACTACTTTGGCAACATGAGTGTCAAACGAAAGGTTACTGTCAACCTGGGTCCCCAGATCCCTGATGACTTCTTCTGTGCTCAGTGGATTGCCACCTATATGGTAGCTAGGGGTAACCTTGTTTTTCCCGAAGGGGACTATGCATTTCTTGGCGTTTAACTTTAGGCCATGGCTCTGGCACCAGTTATCCGTTTCTGTGAGGCCCTTCTGAAGGATATCTGTGTCAGATGTGTTTTCGACTATGGCGCCCAGTTTGCAGTCATCTGCAAACTTTGTCAGCCATAACCCTCCTGTGTTTGCTTGTACTTCAAAAAAAGGGGGAAGGATATTCTTGTGTCAGATGTGGTTTTATTCGCCCCC
>NC_056733.1:918698003-918713003 GCF_019279795.1 Protopterus annectens
CCCCTGTCTTGGATGAGGTATGGGGGCTCATCGACAGGCAGCCAACAAATGCAGGGCAAATAGCAGCACCCATGGTTAACCCAAAGGACACATCAGAAAAGAAACTAGGGCACTCGTCCTAGCTCTTCAGGTTTTTTTTTTTTTTCACACTCTGGAAACCAGGGACCCTACAAGTGTTTACAGATGACACAACAGTATTGTAGTACATAAACAAGGAGGCACCAGATCTTTCCAATTGTGCAGATTGGCTCAGGAAGGTTGTGAGCGCGACGCAAAAAAAAGTCGCTCACAGCGCCATACATGCCTTCACAAGACAATGTGGTGTCACTCTCTCTTTAATCAGGTCTTTTTAGGACCTTCCCGAATGGACCCTGAACAGACAGGTTTTCCAGGACATTTTTCACCATTGATAGACCTCTCAGACCTGTTTGCATGAAGGGCCCACAAACACTTTCCAGTATTTTGCACAAGGAACCATTTCCCATCACGTTGGAGGACATTTTTTCTTCAGTGAATAGGGAAGCTCCTCTATGCCTTCCCTCCACAACTCCTTATTTCAAGTTTTCTAAAGACCAAAAGAAGAGAAATAAGTTAGTGATTTCCTTTTGGCCAAGACAGTGTTGGTGTTCTTTTTCTTCTAGTCAGGAGCAAGTACTACAAGCTGCCACAACAAGTGAATCTTGCGTCTCAGTAAGATGCATTACTATTTTACACTCCAGTCTGTCATCCCTAGAGACAACTCTATGGATAAGCTTCTCCTTCCTTTCAGCCACTAGTTTGAGGATGTCATTAAGGTTCTTCAAGGAGGCGCATCACTTGAACATCTTGCATAGCCAAATGGAAGAGATTCTCCTGTTGGGGACCAAAGAAATGGACAAGACTCCAACCTATTAGAGGAGCCTTCCATTCTGTAATGTCTGTGTGATCTGTTACATACAGTTCTGGCCTATTCCTCCATCGAAGCCTACCTGTTGGCCATCTCTGCTTGCTTCTCACTCCCCTACTCAATGTCCATATCTGAGGTCAAGTGGTTCCTTAAAGGGTTTCTGCAACTGAGTACACTTAGAAAGCCCATTACTCCTACTTGGGGCCTTAACTTTGTGCTGGAGGAGCTTACTTTAACTCCTTTAAAATGAGCAACATAAGCAAACCTCAAATTACGTACTGGGAAAACTGTCCTCCTGTCCCTCACTTCAGCTGTGAGAGTTAGAACTTAAGGCACTCATGGCCACCCCCCACTTCCCTATTAACAAAGGTAAGGTGACTCTCATCAGTAATATATGCCTAAGGTGAACAAGCTCAGGCCAGAAACCTACCTTCCTTCCCAATCTACAGAATCTGGGGTAAAATGTGCTAAATTTTCTGGACATTCACAGCCAGGTAAGATTTTATTTGAACAAAACCCATTCAAAAATTTCATCAGTTTCTTTCTTGGACTATTAACTGGACTACCTGGTATTCAAGCAAACCATTGCAAGATGAATCTTTAATGCCATCTCATTTTGTTACTATCTACATGGCAATTCCTTGCCCTCAAACTCACTCTATCAGAGCAATAGCAGCTTCTGGAGTTTTTTTTACAAAGGCGTGAATGCCAGGGTTATTGTGCAAGCTACCACCTGGGTCATATCTGTACAATTTCACTAAACACGGCAGAATAGATGCATTTTCAAGGTCCAGAACTGCTGTCACTATCAGTCCTGTCTGACCTTTGGCCTTCTAACCAACCTCCTTTATTTTCCCTTTAGCTTTGGGAATCACTTGTTTGAATTCACTTTTAAAGTATTATTGATATGTACAGTTCTGTATGAATTTACCATTACAGTAGCTGTCCTACTGATCACTATTGCAGTATTCCTCCCCCCCCCTTTGCTTTTTAATCTGTCTCTCTCTGTTCCTCGGAAGCATTCTTTAATTGAGGGGGCTAGCTTGACCAGTCTTGTGTCTCCGGGGGGCGGGTCATCTTCAGGTGGCTGACTTGGAAATGGTCTGTGGAATTATGGTTGTACATTCACTTGTGTATCCCTCTGCTTGTGAGCTGAGGTTGCACTTTGGATGTATGATCCTGGGAAGGCAAAGCTTTGGTATCTCGGTCTGATGACGGCATTCTTAACCCATGTGTTAAAAATACTGCAACAGCTATTGGTAGAACATCTGATGTTATGCTAGGTTCTTGAGCAGCTGTACTTTACTTTTTCAAATGCTGGGAAGCTATCCTTTTACGTTTTCTTTTTCATTTTATAGTCTGCTCAGGAAAAAAAATTCCCCTTATCTGCAGCACAGTCTAAGAACATTAGTCTACACCACCACCACCTTGTATAGCCTCATAGAAGGCCAAAATAATTTAGTATTGTACACTGGTACAACTCTCATCTTCCCCACAGCAGTACAAGATTACATTATGCTGCTTAGATTCCACTTTTATTTTGCAGTATAAACCTCATATGTTACATTGAAAAAGCATTTTCTTTAACATCAGTAGAAACCGCAGTCACTGATAACTTACCCATTTCATGTTTAAAATACATCTAAATGCTGTACAGTACTAAAATACATCTACATGCTGTACAGTACTACGCTGTTTTACAATCTGTCATGGAGTTTATTTCAGGAAATGTATTGTAAACCATTGGTTTCAACCTTTTTACATTTGGGGGCTGGTGAAAAAAATAACTATTTTGGGGACTGCTAAGGAACCACCGTAATAGTTTTGTTACCACTGTTTTTAACGATCTGTCTTGATACGATTTTAAGTGTTAAAGTGTAACTTCTGTAATCTATTGTATCTTTGTTTTGCAGCTTTTCTCCCCAGGACTCCATTGAAAATTGCTTCTTCTGGCCCAATTGACAGTCCTGGTAGACCAACTATAAATAAATAAAAATAAATAAATGAGCCTTCTAACGAACCAGTTAAAACAATTGCTGTTCGAGTTTTGTATGTCAAAGGATATGAAGTCTTTAACTTCAATCATTTTTAGTAGGAAAATACCAAAAACATGGGGCAAAAATCTGGACAGTTGAGAGGTATGCTACCTACACAGACACCTATTCATAGCTCTCAACCAAAAAGGGAAAATCCCAACAAAATTGGGGACAAATCCAGAAATAGTCAAGGGCACTTTGAAGTTATTGGTATTCACTTGAGATGTTGATAGTATAACAGAATGAGTGAATATGCTTTTCATTTTATTTTTTTAAGTAAAAGAAATCTATCTAATTATTGTCTTCTGTTTTGGCCATTCCCGTTAGGGGTTGCCACAGTGGATCTTGTTTTTCCATTTCTTCCTGTCCTCTGCATCTTACTCTCACACCAACCACCTGCATGTCCTCTCACCACATCCATAAACCTCATCTTGGGTCTTCCTCTTTTCCTCTTACCTGGCAGCTCCATCCTTAGCAACCTTTTCCCAATGTACTCAGCATCCCTCCTCAGCACATGTCCAAACCAATGCAATCTCGCCTCTCTGTCTCCAAACCGTCCAACCTGAACTGACCCTCTAATGTACTGATTCCTAATCTTGTCCGTCTTTGTCACACCCAGTGCAAATCTTAACATCTTTAACTCTGCCACTTCCAGCGCTGATTCCTGCCTTTTTGTCAGTGCCACCATCTCCAACCCATACAACATAGCTGGTCTCTCTATCCTCTTGTAGACATTCTCTTTCACTCGTACTGGTACCAGTCTGTCACAAATCACTCCTGACACACTTCACCCATTCCACCCTGCCTGTATTCTCTTCCACACTTACCATTACTCTGAACTGTTGATCCCAAGTACTTAAACTCACCCACCTTTGCCAACTCTACTTCCGGCATCCTCCCCATTCATAGGTTCATAGGACATTACTAGCCTTGCGACCCTAGACCTTTTCCAAGCCTAGCCATGTTAATCCCAAGTATCCTCATTTGTGCTTTTTTGGGTAGTTCACAGAATGAATTTACAAACAGAGCACGTCTGTGATCAACACCGGCTACCCCTGTCCATGACCAACACAGATGCCACCCCAGGGGTGAATCTGCAGTCTCCCATCCAGTTATCTAGGTTGCATTTGAATAAGGTCAGTGAGAAGCTTTGTTTTACGTGAACAGGGAGTCTACCCCAGAGAAGCAGCAGTCTCAGGGGAGACATGTCTATCTCCAGCATGATCTGTTAATGTTACAAGCTAGGTTAAAATCCCTAGAGCGAGTGACTCAAGCCATTTGACTTTTGGATGTGCAGCATTTTTGTTAGGGCAGGGTTGGAGACTGCCCTATATGCCAGGCACAAGTCACCTCTCCACAGTCTGAGATGCATAGTAAAGTGACAGCGCTTTCAGCCTATCCATGTAAGTCATGGTTTGGAGTCCCTGTATTTAGTGAGAAACCTCTGAGGTCTCTTCAGCTGCCGCAGGTGTCTGGTGCGGTACATGCAAAAGGGTGCATTACCCTCTGTTAATGGTCTGAGGGTAGAGTACAGTGGAGTTATAACATCCCTTTACCTGGTGCTATGCCCTTGCTTATGAGGTGCATTACTTAGGATTTCTTACCACTGTGGAAACTTGGTGGTCAAAGTTCAGATTGCAGTCAACCTGTGTACCCAACTCTCACACCACTGGGTTGGAGCTCAGGGGAGTGCTGTCAATATTGTAATTTGTAGGGAATTCCGTTTTGCCAAAGGGAATAATGTTTTTGCGTTTTATTTTAGACCATGGCTTTGGCACCAATCATTTTGTTTGTGTTGGTCCTTCTTGTAATAGGGTTCAGGCAACCAGGCAGCAAGACAGTTACCTGTGGTACATTTAGTTGGGGACACATGGCTGAAGAGACCCAGCCACAGAGAAACATGGCTGCTGCGAATTCTATATGGGCAAAGAGAAGAATGTGGTGCCATGCCCACAGCTTAAATAACCAAATGCATAGAGGGGAAATAATGTCCATGGTCCCACAGGTAACATAAGACCGCAGGCAGTATGACGGGCATCAGCAGCAGGCTGGCCAGTGGGCATATCGGTGGCAGTGAAAATGCAGTGCACAATGGGCATTGCCTTTATAAATGGTGTGTGGACCACTACCCCCGTCTTGGTGTGTATTGAACATTACCTAAAATACATAATGGAGGATATGTGACTACAGTAGCATGCAGAATTTCCTCCATGCATGTTGTAGTTGCATAAGCATGTACTGTACACACTGAACACAACACTCATTATTTCTTCTGCCCCCATGCACCTAGTGGGCATGGCAGTGTGTGCTTCTATTTGCCCACAGGGAATCTACCACAGCTACACCTCTCTGCAGCTGAATGTCACCCCAGCCGTGCGTCCCCAACCAAATCCTCCACAGGGAACTGTCTCTCTGCTTAGGTGGCTGAATCCCCAGTAATATCATCTATCCATATGCTAATAACCAGGATAAGATCCCTGTTTTGGACTCTTAAGGATTAAGGTATCTTAGTTGATGACAAATTCACCACTGAGCACAATAAGATGTGGCTATGGTATTATGAAGAGCATTCTGTGTATCAGCAGCAGGTATGAAAAGTGTCTTGGTACAGTTTAAGCATAATCACCCACATATAAAATGTTGTGGACAGGTTTGTCTGTACAGTACAACATCTTTAAAAAGACGAAGAAAGCCTTCAGAAAACATACACCAGACAAATAATTGAAGTGAGACAACTTCTACACAGAGAAAGGTTGGAGAATCTAAAATTGTTTTCAATGAGGTGTTGGACTCTAAGAAACAATATCATACTTGTTTAACTGCTTAAAATGAGATGTTAGCTACAATGTTTGAGCTGAGTTTTGCATCACATGTAAGTGGCTCTTGGAATAATGACCTTTTTGTGGACCTACCAACAGTCAGCTGTAAAAGTAGAGAATTGTTTTAGTCATACAACTGGAAGTGCATGGAATTCTCTCCCACTAGAAGTAAAACCATGCACAACTATGCAAAATTCAAGGGAAGGTTGGACAGTTATTTTGCGGCAAAAAGTGTGAAGTCAATAATTTGGTATCAGCTTTTATAGATGTCTGCAGTGAAACGCTGAAAACCTTTTCAGATCATAGAAAAATTCAGTGACATGAATTGCAAATTTAGACAGGAAATATTACCTTGTCGAATACATTGTGTTAATGCACTGATGTCCTGGACAGAAAGGACAGACAGCGAAGGTAGCACCTGATAAGAGGAAGAGACCAATATCCATACCTCAGGTGCTGGTGGATGACACATTATCAAAAAGTCAGAAACAAGAGGTACAGGAGTTCCTAGTACAGAATAAAGATGTACTCTTAGAACTGCCTGGTAAAACCAGCTTACTCAAACATCACATAGAAGCTAACCCAGGGGAGAAGGTTACCTTGAAGCCCCTATGCTACCCCTGAATTTCCGTAGAAGGCAGTCCAAAATGAGGTACTTAGATTCTCAAACTAGGTGATGTTATGTGATCCTATCTCGCCTACATTCAATACTGATGGGCTCGGAGCCGATCCCTCGGCTCCGACTCGGCACGCTATGCTATAGAGCGAGGCCTCTTATTGGCTGAGCTATTTCTTTTCCCAGGTGCACCACCACTAATCCCCCAGATCTCCTTTGCCGCTTACAAGCTAAGACGTGGTCTCAACTTGGCTGGGCTAAGTACTATTTTATTTAGGCTTTTCCTGTCAGGAATTTGCTTATTTTTAACCCAAAAGCTGTTTTAACAGCTATTGTTGTGATACGAGTGCGTTTGAATATTTGTTGAGGAATTTGTGTTTTTTCGTTAAGGGAAGGTTTCCTGTTTTAGAGGGGCCTTCCCCTATTGCTATTTGCTATTCTAGCGTTTTATTTGTGTGTCAAGTACCCGTTTAAGTTAGAGGGTCTTGACCCTCCCTTTCTGTGTTTTTGTGCAACTGTATTGTTTAAAAAAAAAAAAAAAACTTTATATTTTGAACTTTAAACTGCTAGTTTTTGTGTATTATTGATCTTACTTCTTTAGACATGTCCAAAGGATGTCCATAATGGACGACCACTCCTCGTGCGTTTATTGTTTAGGCGCCAAGCACCTACAAGAGTCATGTAGCGTGTGTCACGCCTTTTCGTCAAGAGTCCTCCAGGAGAGGAAGAACAAATTAATCCTAAAAGGTTTGATAAAGCCATCCTTCGAGGAGGCTTCATCTTCCTCTTCCTCTCCTTCAAAAAAGAGAAAAGCGTCAGCTCCGACCAGTCTGTCGGAACCAACTGCCAAAAAAACCTAGGCAGGCTTCTCCATCGGCTCCACGGACTTCGGAGCCGAGGGCGGAACGGTCTGCCTCGATGCCTCCAGTCTCGACCCCTCTGGTTTCGGAGCTGAGGACTGGGGCATCGAGAGGCGGGTCACCTTCATCGGCTCCACTGGTATTGGAGCCGATAAGGGTTGCCGGCTCAGACTCTTCCCCTTCGGCGCCGAAGTCCTCATCGGCACCGAGGGAAATTGTTTTGAAATCTCCCTCGGAACCGATAGTGATAGAATCCATTTGGAGCCGGTCCCCTAGTCCTATGGAGCCGATGGAGACATCGGTTCGGACCCGATCGGTGTAATCTAGATCCTCCATTTGGAGCCGGTCCCCTAGTCCTATGGAGCCGATGGAGACATCGGTTCGGACCCGATCGGTGTAATCTAGATCCTCCAAGATGTCTGATTCGGACATTGACAGGGTGCTCCTAAGACTCTTCCAGTCTCAGGTGTTTCAAAAGCTAGTTTCGGCTCCAGCCCATTCGGCTTCGGAGCCGATGGTCCACCCTGCTTCTTTGGTTCCTCCTCCAACAGCCTCGGCACCGTTGGAGCCGTTGCTGGTGGAACCGATGGAGGTTTTAGGGTCGGGCCCGACCCTTAGTCCAACTCCGGCTCTTGAGTCTGAGTTCGGTAAGCGGACTTCTTCTGTCGGCCCCGGGGTGGGGGGATGCTTCGGGACTGATGTTTTCGGTCCCGAGCCTTCCTCTCAGCACATTGGCTGCGGGAGTGCCGTCCACCGTCGTGGCCACGGAGGTGGGACCCTCCCAGGATTCTGGTGGTCCCGCCTTCAGGGCTATGAGGAGTGCGTTAGCCAAATCATCTTTGGCTACCTCCACGGTCTCCCCAGCTCCTTCCCTGCATACCGAGACTGGGTCTTTGGCAGTCCCCCTGTCCTTAGACAGCGGAGCCCCGGGGCCTGAGGTTACCCCCACTGGGGTTTCCCCCCCTCCTGGAGGTGCTTCCGAAGCTTCTTCGGAAGAACCCCCCAGGAAACGATCGTGCAAGAGGAAGCACGTTGACTCCCCTGATGAGTCTCTTACATCAGACACCGATCTCGATGATGCAGAGGGGTCCCCTAAGTCGTCCTCGGATGATGTCTCCTTTGCAGACATCCTGGAAGCCCTTAAACAACGAGGCGGCTGGCAATCCAAACCCCCTTCTGCTGATGAGTCGGTGTTCCTTAAGGCCTTCGGGGCTCAGCCCTCCTCCTCCTGGGTGTCTCCGCCCTTCGATGAGCTCTTGGACTTGATCTGTCGAAGGGCGTGGGAACACCCAGACTCTGTGGAACCGGTGCCTGCTCGTCCTAATAAATTCCTCTCAGCACCCCCGGAAAAAGAGTTCCTGACTAAAGGTGTGGCTGTAGATGCTTTGGTGGTGGCATCTGCTACCCAGCAAGATGTAGCAGAGGCTTCGACGTCCATCCATCCTTCTAATAAGGAGTCTAGGAGCATGGATCGATGCAGTGGCGCACCCTAAGTTCAGCGGCCTTTGCATTAAGGTCCTTGAACTATCTCACGCACTTTACCAGATTTCAGAGGGATCTGATTAAAGAACTTTCCGATACCCTCTTGGGTAACCTGCCTGAGGAGCTGGCCCAGACAGTTGACTCTCAGCTGGCTACACTGTCCATTTCAAACTCGTCCATGAGGCTCATTTCTTATGCGGCCGAAGGGCAGTAAGCAGCAGTACAGGCATTGCTCTACAGAGACAAGCCTGGCTCTGCCTGTGTCATTTTGCGGAGGCCTTTAAATCTTCCTTTGCCGACGCCCCCTTTGATGGGTCCTCCTTGTTTGGACCCAAGGTAAAGGACACATTGACCCGCTGCGAGCAAGAAGGTAAGACTCTGACTGCCGTAGGGGCACGATTTTCCACTCCCTTCGGCCTTACCCCAAGGCTAAAGAGGAGGGAAAATGTGGTTCTGTAGATCTCAGAAGTATTACCCTCACAGCAGGACGATCCCCTTCCAGAGGCAGGGGAGGGAAATTCTTCTGGAAGACGCCCGTCCCAGAGGCGGCAGAGGCCCTCGCAACACTGGAGACCGCGAGTCCTTTCGTGGCTCTTCAGCCTTTCACAGTCCCTGAGGATTGCCCGACTGTGCAGCTCCGGAGCCAGTCGGGGGTCGTTTTTCGAAGCACCTAAAAGCCTGGGAAGATATCACTCAGGACCGATGGGTGCTTCGAATTATCGCCGGAGGTTACACCATCCCTTTCTCTCACTCTCCACCTCAGTCCAAAAAAATCCCGGACCCGCCACCCAGTCAACGGGAAACTGCAGCCTCAGAAGTTTCAAAGCTGCTGCAAAAAGGAGTCATCCAACCGGTCCCTGCAGACCAGATCGGATTAGGGACTTGCTCAAGATTCTTTTTGGTGCCAAAAAAGACCGGGGACTTGAGACCCATTTTGGACTTCGGCATTCTAAACCGTTCAGTCAGAAAGTCCAAGTTCCGAATGGTCACCCTACAAACCATTCTCCCATTGCTGGCGAAAGGTGTTTGGATGTGCTCCATAGATCTCAAGGACGCTTATTACCATATCATGGTACATCAAGCGTCCAGGAGACATCTGTGCTTCAGCCTAGGAGGCAGTCATTTTCAGTTCCGCGCGCTGCCCTTTGGTCTCGCCACAGCCCCCAGGGTGTTCACCAACTGCTTGGCGGTCGTGACTGCTCACCTGAGAAGTCTAGGATTCCAGGTGTTTCCGTATCTAGACGACTGGCTCCTAACTGCCACCTCCAAGCATCTACTATTGCGGAGCCTACAAGCCACTATATCACTGGGCAATTCCCTTGGAATCACCTTCAATTGGCTAAAGTCTGTGTTGCTGTCATCTCAACGCATAAGATTCATAGGGGTAGAGATAGACTCAAATCGAATGCGGGTCTATCTACCTACAGACAGGATACAAACCATACAGGCTCAAGTTCGAGCCTTGCTTCCCAGATCCAAAGCCCCAGCCAGAATGGTCCTGCAACTATTGGGATCCATGTCCGCCACGGTTCTTCTAGTTCCCCTGGCAAGGTTGCACATGAGAATTCTCCAGTGGCTTCTTTCAGCTCAGTGGTCCTTTCAGGAACTCCCTCTGTCACCTCATATGGATCACGGAAACCTGCAAACGGGACCTTCGCTGGTGGCTAGTGCCCTCCAATTTGGATCAGGGACGACCCTTTGTTCCACCTCCTCCTGCAGCCACTTTGACCACGGACGCCTCCCAGATGGGGTGGGGGGGGCATTCCCTGGGCAGGTCAGTCCAAGGCAAATGGCACCCAGAAGAGACCCTACTTCATATCAACATCCTAGAAATGAGGGCGGTGCTTCTGTCCCTTCAAGCCCTTCACGATTGCCTCCCTCAGGGCGTAATTGCCGTTCACTCAGACATGTCAGTTGTCTGGTACCTGAACAAACAGGGAGGGACCAGATCCTATCCTCTTTGCAGAGATTCTATGAGGGTTTGGAAATGGGCAGTGTCGACCAAATGCTTTCTAGTGGCTACTCGTATCCCGGGCAAGTTCAATGTGATAACCAACAGACTGAGCAGAACCATCCTCTCTCCTCACGAATGGTCTCTGAACATCACAGTTGCAAATCAAATTTTCAGCAAATGGGGAGTTCCGTGTTGCGACCTCTTCACGACTCCTCTAAATGCGAAGTGCAAAAAGTTTTTCTCCCTCACCCCGGCTCTGGGGAAGAGCCCCATGGGCGCACTAGCCCGTCCTTGGCCCACGGCTTGCTTTATGCCTTCCCTCCAGTTCCTCTCCTTCCAGGGTGATCCAAAAGGCATCTCTCTTGGGGAGCAAAATGATCTTAGTTGCTCCTTACTGGCCTCATCAAGTATGGTTCCCCTATCTTCGGAAGTATGCTCTGGAAGGTCCATGGTTCCTGGATCAGATCCCAGACCTTTTGGTTCATCAGTCTGGTCTATTCCACCAGTCCCTACACACCTTAAAATTGACAGCTTGGCTCCTCCTCTTCCGACTATAGTCAGGAGTCATACTTTGGATCCAGAAGTTGTTTACATCTTATCTTTGGCCCACAAGTCTGCTACAAAGAAATTGTATTCTAGCAAATGGAAAAGATTTGCTATTTGGGCTCAACTCCGGGGCCTGGATCCCATCACTATTCCCGTATCAGAAGTACTAAAATTTTTAACTTCTCTTTTCAATCAAGGCTCTTCAGTCTCTACCATCAAGGTTCAATTGGCAGCTATTTCCAATTTTCACGAATCTATAAACCCACCTTTAATGAGCAACAGATTATGTAAGGCCTTCTTGAAAGGTGCTGCGCTTTTAAGACCTCCGATTTCTCATCCTGCTCCTCCATGGGATCTCGATGTGGTGTTACGCGCCTTAACTTCCTCCCCTTGGAACCGGCAGCGACATGTGATTTAAAATTTCTATCGTGGAAGACTGCTTTTCTGGTGGCGATTACTTCTGCCAGAAGGGTTTCAGAGCTTCAAGCTTTGTCTGTAAAACCTCCGTACTTGATTTTTCACAAAGACAGAGTATCTCTCAGGCCAAATCCTTCCTTTGTCCCTAAAGTTTGTTCCAGTTTCTGCCTACAACAATCATTAGAACTTCCAGTCTTCTTTCCGAAGTATTCTAACAAAGCGGAATTCATATTCCACACATTAGATGTCCACAGGCAGTTGCGTTTTTATTTAGATAGGACCAAACAAACAAGGAAAACGGATCAGTTGTTTGTATCCTTTGCAGACAATAAATTGGGCAAAGCTGTTACAAAGGTCACTATTGCCAAATGGATCAGGGACTGTATTACTCAAGCTTATTCTTATTCTAACAAAGAGCTTACCACCCCTGTCAAGGCTCATTCTACAAGGGCTATGGCTACTTCGATAGCATTTCATTCTAAGCTTGCCATTAGTGACATTTGTGCTGCGGCTACATGGTCTTCCCCGCACACTTTCATTTCCCACTACAAATTGGATGTGGCATCTAGAGGACGAGCTTCATTTGTTTCCACAGTGCTCAGGAGTGTTTTCCAATGAGCCACCCAGGATTTAGGTGCTAGGGACGCTGTCCCATCAGTATTGAATGTAGGCGAGATAGGATCACAACATCTTTTAGTTATGTACTTACCATAACTTTAGATGTTTGGGATCCATCTCGCCTACATTCCCAATAACCCACCCTCCTTCCCCCTTCCTTGGAGATCAGAGGATATCAGAAGGTCCGAATCCTGTTTCATCTTGAAACATCTAACAATGTTATATAAACAAGTTGTGCATGTGTGCATGAATGCGGACAAACAAGATCTGGGGGATTAGTGGTGGTGCATCCTGGGATAAGAAATAGCTCCGCCAATAAGAGGCCTCGCTCTATAGCATAGGATCGGCTCCAAGCCCATCAGTATTGAATGTAGGTGAGATGGATCCCAAACATCTAAAGTTATGGTAAGTACATAACTAAAAGTTATTGAAGATTCTACCAGCAACTGGAATAATCCTTCAGTTTTGATTCCTAAACTAGATGGAACCGTTAGGTTTTGCAATGACTTCAGAAAACCTAGCATCATTTCTAAAATCAATAGTTATCCTATGCCTATATATAGTAGGTGAACTGATGGAATGAATAGGAAAAGTTAGATTTCCAATCATTCTAGACTCAATTCCCCCGATTAAGAAAGCTAGGGGCAAAACTGGCTTTTCAAGGGACATTTTTTTATTATGCAGACCTTCTATATGGCCATCATGGCACTCAAGTTGCCTTCCAATGCTTGATAGCCCAAGTCTGTAGACCTCATGCCCAGTATGCTACTGCATATCTTGATGTGATTCTCCATCCCGTAGATTAGGATTCACATGTACCACGTATTTACAAGTTGTCTTGTACTGCTTTGACCAGGCAGGGTTTACGGTGAATGCCCCTAAATGCAAACCCACCATGACCAAAGTGAAATGTCTAAGTTATGTTATAGGGAGGAAGGATTATAAATTTCAAAAAGAAAAAAAAATGTAGGCAGTAAGGGACTGGCCAGTACCTTGGATCAGAAAGCAAGTTAAAGCTTTAGTCTGCACTGGGTATTGTAGGAAGTTTGTGACATGTTGACACCATTGCATACCATATCACTGACATGATGCATGTTGACACCATTGCATGACATGTCACTGACATAACTAGGAGTGAGATGCTCATGAGGATTAAATGGACCCTGGAGGCAGAGCTGACTTCCAGCCATTGGAACATTCTCTGAACCCATGCTGGCATCCTTTGATTTTTACTGAGTACTTCATAGTTTAGAGCAATGAGTCTGATGTGGGCCTGGACACAATGTTATCTGAAAGGCTGTTTGGGGGGGGGGGGGGGTGAGGAGCATGCAACTTGCTACCGGAGTAGTAAATTGACATGAACACAGGCCAAATATGTGGCTACTGAATGCGAGTGCTTTGCCATAAGTAGGCACCAGAGCTACTACTTGCTGTGTAGGTAGTTCATGCTTATCACTGATCACTGTCTGTACAACGGCACCATCAGGACAAAGGACAGCAATGTGAAACTTTCCAGATGGTTCTTGTCCTTAGTCCATGTTTAAACTCCAGAACAGACCAGGTGCCAACCACCAATATGTGGTTGCCTGTCCAGGGGAAGCAAGCCATCTCAAGACCTTGAAATTAATGGTTTTATTGGGGGGGGGTTCAAACATAGCATATCATGGCAATTCACACCGGCAGAGCAGAGGAGGGGCCAATCTAATGCACTGTTTGATTTCTCTATCCTCCCTCTCATTCACACGCATATATTCTGTCTTAGTCCTGCTGAACTTCGTTCCTCTCCTCTATAGAGCTTATCTCCATCTCTCCAAGGTCCCTTCAACCTGGTCCCTACTCTCACTACAGATCACAATGTCAGCTGCGAACATCATAGTCCATGGGGCCTCCTGTCTGATCTCGTCAGTCAACCTGTCCATCCCCATTGCAAATAAGAAAGGGCTCAGAGCTGATTCTTTATGTAATCCCACCTCCACCTAAAATGCATCTGTCACTCCCACAGCAGACCTCGCCACTGTCACACTACCCTCGTACATATCCTGTACCACTCTAACATATTTGTCTGCCACTCCCGACTTCCTCATACAATACCACAACTCCTTTCTAGGCACCCTATCATATGCTTTCTCCCAGTCCACAAAGACGTAATGCAACTCCTTCTGACCTTCTCTGTATTTCTCCATCAGTACTCTCAGAGCAAACATCGCATTTGTAGTGCTCTTTCCCGGCATGAAACCATACTGCTGGTCACTAATCATCACCTCCCTTCTTAACCTAGCTTCCACTACTCTTTCCCATAACTTCAAGCTGTGACTGATCATTTTTTATCCCTCTGTAGTTACTACAGCTGGGGATGCACAAGCCAGTGCATTTTTGTGCTGTTCCAAGCCTGGATAAATGGGGTTACTTCAGGAAGGGCATCCGGTGTAAAACTTCTGCCAAATAACATATGTGGACAACTCTAATTATTGTCATTAAGTGTAATTAAGCACCTTTTCTCCAAAAGTCACCACTTTTAGGTGAGATTAAGAGGGGCAGAGCTAAATTTGTCAACATCAGAGACACTTGAGAGGCAAGTACCTACTTACCATCCTTCTCCTTACACTTACACACACCTACCTCCGTCCCTCTTAAACATACACACACACACACACCTCCCTGTTAAACACTCACACCCCTCTCAACCTGTTGGCACAAAATCTGGAAAAAGTCAAAAATAGTGTGACAAAGCCCCAAAAATGAGGACCAACGTTAAATATTGTGCTC